>NC_084621.1:53311977-53441977 GCF_033978795.1 Nerophis ophidion | reverse complement strand
TGCATGTATTTGCTGCATAGTGTGCTTTTTAACGGATGGGAACAACTAGCAATGCTTTTCGGGAAACTATTATTATTGCCTTTAAAGACCCCAGTATAAGGTTAGTAATGCCAGCAGTCAAAAGAGATATCTTCCCTCACACAGCACACTTGAAATAGGCATCAAATTCCAAAGGGAACCAACCCATCGACCCAAACACACCGAATCTCCCACATTTATTTTCGAATGAGCATTCAATGTTGGCCTCAGGGATGCGCGGGTCAGCTTAAAAGCCGCGGTCCTTTATTGAAATGCTTCACTGGAAGAGACAAAGGTAGAGGACAAATACATGGAAATCAAACAACGATTTTTCCTTGTTTACCTCAGTCTCTGACAAGATAATTATCTACTCTGTGTGCTTTCAGCATTCTCGCCAAAACCGACAACTGTGGGAACATTTGTCCCTCCATGTAACTTGACAGTTTGTCTGAAATAATTATGCTTACCTTGATGTCTTTACAATAGAGCCACACAACCATAGTGGAATAACTTCATTTGCACTGGAAAGTCGTATTCGTGTAAAAAAACAACTGCATATTTTGATGCTGTTTTTTTCAGTGAAGTTGTCACTGCACTGAAGCCAGTAGCAAGGAATGGATGGATGCTATCTCGGACGACTGTAAATATTCTAGATACAACGTAATCAAAATGTACCTGTCACATCATTGGGTACAACTATAGGATGGAATACATTATATGATTGTTTTTTTGCATTGTCAGTATCAAATATTGTAGTTTACCTTCAATATACGTTGAGCTCTTTCTGACTGTAGTACGAGAGGCATTGTGTGCATTGTTGCTAATGTTCATCGGCCAATGAAAACACATTTCACTGTGACCTGTTTTTACCAATTAGCTGCTCTTTTCCCCACTGGGTTAGGACTAAAGTCATGTCAACGGTGCATTTTATAAAATGTCATCAACCTCGGAAAACAAACTACTTCTGGAACTCAATTAACATTTAAAATAATGAATAAGAGGTTTTTTAATTTTTTTATCAACGTTAATTTCGTTTAATAAATCATATCCAACAAAATCTTTTTTTCAACTTAATTAGGTTGGTATCAATTAATCGTTTAGACGTAGAATTACGTCCATTCGACCTAAAACTGAAATATTTATTTTTCATTTGGCTACTACATACACAAACACATACCGATGTTGTGGTTTTTGGCTTAACTATTTGTACTATAACAATCTACAAGGATGTTTATATGTACACTGTTTATCTGCTTTCTTTTGTAATTCAAGTTACCATTACATATATGTATTTGTCAATAATTGTATTGTTGACAAATAAAGGTAATTATTATTATTCATTATCAATAGTGCTTTTTCTATTGGTATTTTTATCGCGCCATTAGTAGTGCAATAATTTTTATTGTCATTTCTGTGTTATTAGTATTAACCTCGGTGGCAAGGTCCCGGGGGTGGATGAGATCCGCCCAGAGTTCTTTAAGTCTCTGGATGCTGTGGGGCTGTCTTGGTTGACAAGACTCTGCAGCATCGCGTGGACATCGGGGGCAGTACCTCTGGATTGGCAAACCGGGGTGGTGGTCCCTCTGAGAAGGGGGACCGGAGGGTGTGTTCCAACTATCGTGGGATCACACTCCTCAGTCTTCACGGTAAGATCTATTCAGGTGTACTGGAGAGGAGGCTACACCGGATAGTCGAACCTCGTATTCAAGAGGAACAGTGTGGTTTTTGTCCTGGTCGTGGAACTGTGGACTAGCTCTATACTCTCGGCAGGGTCCTTGAGGGTGCAAGGGAGTTTGCCCAACCAGTCTACATGTGCTTAGTGGACTTGGAGAAGGCATTGAACTGTGTACCCCGGGAAGTCCTGTGGGGAGTGCTCAGAGAGTATGGGGTAACGGACTGTCTTATTGTGGCGGTCCGCTCTCTGTACGATCAGTGTCAGAGCTTGGTCCGCATTGCCGGCAGTAAGTTGGACCCGTTTCCGGTGAGGGTAGGACTCCGCCAAGCCTGCCCTTTGTCACCAATTCTGTTCATAACTTTTATGGACAGAATTTGTAGGCGCAGTCAAGGCGTTGAGGGTATCAGGTTTGGTGGTTGCAGGATTAGATCTCTGCTATTTGCAGATGATGTGGTCCTGATGGCTTCATCTGTCCAAGATCTTCAGCTCTCATTGGATCGGTTCGCAGCCGAGTGTGAAGCAACTGGGATGAGAATCAGCACCTCTAAGTCCGTGTCCATGGTTCTCGTCCGGAAAAGGGTGGAGTGCCATCTCCGGGTTTGGGAGGAGATCTTGCCCCAAGTGGAGGAGTTCGAGTACCTTGGAGTCTTGTTCACGAGTGGGGGAAGAGTGGATCGTGAGATCGACAGGCGGATCAGTGCGGCGTCTTCAGTAATGCGGACGCTGTATCGATCCGTTGTGGTGAAGAAGGCGCTGAGCCGCAAGGCAAAGCTTCCCATCCTCACTTATGGTCATGAGCTTTGGGTCATGACCGAAAGGACAAGATCACGGGTACAAGCGGCCAAAATGAGTTTCCTCCACCAGGTGGCAGGGCTCTCACTTAGAGATAGGGTGAGAAGCTCTGCCATCCGGGAGGAACTCAAAGTAAAGCTGCTGGTCCTCCACATCGAGAGGAGCCAGATGAGGTGGCTCGGGCCTCTGGTCAGGATGCCACCCGAACGCCTCCCTAAGGAGGTGTTTCGGGCACGTCCGACCGGTAGGAGGCCACGGGGAAGACCCAGGACACGTTGGGAAGACTATGTCTCCCGACTGGCCTGGGAACGCCTCGGGATCCCCCGGGAAGAGCTGGACAAAGTGGCTGGGAAGAGGGAAGTCTGGGCTTCCTTGCTTAGGATCCTGCCCCCGCGACCCGACCTCTGATAAGCGGAAGAAGATGGATGGATGGATGGATGGATAGTATTTACCTCAATAACTGCTTATTTGCTACCACTTTTTGTAAATATCGTGTTTGCTGATGTTGTTGTTGCAACGTCCCCCTCTGTCTCTTTTTTTTCCTTCTTTCTATCCCCTCCTGTTCCGACTCAGCCGCACCAAATATGATTATAAATCAATTTAATAAAGTCGAAAACAAATAAGGCAGAAGTAGAGAAGTAACTTTGTTTTTGTAAAATAAATCTGTACAGCAAATATGAGCATCTACGTCAACAATAAGATTTTCCTTAGTAGCTGGGCAGGACAAAAACACACACACACACACACACACATATATATATGTATGTATATGTATGTATGTATGTATGTATGTATGTACATATATATGTATGTGTGTATATATACACACTGCTCAAAAAATTAAAGGAACAGTTTTTTTTTTAGGGTATGGCACTTTTCTGATAAGGTTTTGGTCAAGTACGAGGCAGAGAGGGTTGTTATCTGTTTCAGCTGCATTGATGTTGATGGAATTAACAACAGATGCCCTAGAGCTATGGTTCTCAAATGGGGGTACGCGTACCCCTGGGGGTACTTGAAGGTATGCCATACATATACATACATATATGTATGTATGTATGTATGTATGTATGTATGTATGTATGTATGTATGTATGTATGTATGTACATATATATGTATGTGTGTATATATACACACTGCTCAAAAAATTAAAGGAACAGTTTTTTTTTTAGGGTATGGCACTTTTCTGATAAGGTTTTGGTCAAGTACGAGGCAGAGAGGGTTGATATCTGTTTCAGCTGCATTGATGTTGATGGAATTAACAACAGATGCCCTAGAGCTATGGTTCTCAAATGGGGGTACGCGTACCCCTGGGGGTACTTGAAGGTATGTGAGATTTTTAAAAAATATTCTAAAAATAGCAACAATTAAAAAATCCTTTATAAATATATTTATTGAATAATACTTTCAACAAAATATGAATGTAAGCTCATAAACTGTGAAAAAAAAATACAACAATGTAATTCAGTGTTGACAACTAGATTTTTTGTGGACATGTTCCATAAATATTGATTTTAAAGATGTATTGTTTTGTGAAAAAATGTTTACAATGGAGTTCATAAATCCAGATGGATCTCTATTACAATCCCCAAAGAGGGCACTTTAAGTTTATGATTACTTCTATGTGTAGAAATTTTGTATTTATAATAGAATTACTTGTTTGTTTTTCAACAAGTTTTTAGTTATTTTTATATCTGTTTTTCCAAATAGTTCAAGAAAGACCACCACAAGTGAGCAATATTTTGCACTGTTATACAATTTAATAAAGAGTTTTACTTCTTTATCTCCTTTTTTAAAACAAAAATGCTTTGCTCTGATTAGAGGGTACTTGAATTAAAAGCAATGTTAACAGGGGCTACATCACTGAAAAAAGGTAGAGAACCACTCCTCTAGATGGCCCCCAAAACAGGACTGGTTTTGCAGGTGGAGGCCATTTCAAGTTCCTCCCTCTTGATCTTTTTTAACTGTTTTTCCACAAGTGTTGGCTTCAGCTACAGTCATTATCACGACTGGGAGCATGAGGTGATTTCTTAACCCTCCTGAAGTTGCGCAGATTGTCCAACTCCTCCAGGATGGCACATCCATGCGAGCTGTTGCAAGAAGATTTGATGTGTCTCCCAGTACAATCTCCAGAGCATGGAGGAGATTCCAGGAGACAGGCAGTTACTCCAGGAGACCTGGACAGGGCCGTAGACGGTCCTCATCCCATCCGCAGGACCGATATTTGCTGCTTTGTGCAAGGAGGAACAGGTTGAGCACTGCCCGAGCCATACAGAATGACGTCCAGCAGGCTACTGGTGGGAAGGTCTATGCCCAAACAGTCAGAAACAGACTTGACGAGGGTGACCTCAGGGCACGAAGTCCTGTAGTGTTCCCTGTGCTCACTGCTCAGAACCGTGGAGTTCGATTGGCATTTGCCATAGAACATCAGAATTGGCAAGTCCGCCACTAGGTGGGTCACTGATGGTCTAGGGAGGCATTTCCATGGAGGGACAAACAGACCTCTACAGGCTAGAGAACGGCAATCTGACTGCCATTAGGTATCGGATGAAATCCTTGCACCCATGGTCAGACCCTACGCTAGTGCAGTAGGTCCTGGGTTCCTCCTGGTCCACCACGACAATGCCCGGCCTCATGTGGCAACAGTATGCAGACAGTATCTGGAGGATGAAGGAATTGACACAATTGAATGGCCTTCACGATCCCCTGATCTAAACCCGATAGAACACCTCTGGGAGATAATGTTTCAGTCCATCAGACGCCGCCAGGTTTCTCCTAAGACTTTACAGGAGCTCACTGATGCCCTTAGACAGATCTGGGAGTTTATCCCGTAAGACACCATCCGTTGTCTCATTAGGAGCATGCCGCGACGTTGTCAAACTTGCATTCAAGCACATGGGGCCCACACAAGATATTTAGTTGCAGAAAGTTAATTTAGGAAAAATGGACGAGCCTGCCACATAATTTTTCTTTCATTTCCATCAAAAGATTTGGCATCTTTTTGTTCCTAAGACATTAAACTGTTCATATCAGTATAGATATCCGACATTTTTTTTCCACCATTGAAATCTGTTGTGTTTTCAAAGTGCTCCTTTAATTTTTATGAGCATTTGATATATGTATATATATATATATATGTGTGTGTGTGTGTGTGTGTGTGTGTGTGTGTGTATATATATATATATATATATATATATATATATATATATATGTATGTATGTATGTATGTATGTATGTATGTATATATATATGTGTATATATATATGTGTATGTATGTATGTATATATATATGTGTATATATATATGTGTATGTATGTATGTATATGTATATGTATGTATATATATATATGTATATGTATATATATATATATATATATATATGTATGTATGTATGTGTATGTATGTATGTGTATATATGTATGTATGTATATATGTATATGTATGTGTATATATGTATATGTATGCATGTGTATATATGTATGCATGTGTATATATATGTATATGTATGCATGTGTGTATATATATATATATATATATATATATATATATATATATATATATATATATATATATACATTTTAAGGTGATAACATTAAGAAAGTCAACCAAAGTTGGTCAAATTTAACCTTTTTAAGACTATTTGTAAACTGAAAACCAATAGATGGCTAAAAAACATTTTTTTCTGTTATATTGGTAGTTATTTTGGATTCGGGATAATCTCTCTTTGGTCTGAAATATTGTCAGCTGGTAAAATGTGGGTGATGGTGACAGCACTAATGTCAGCTCAGTATTTGCTGCAACATGATTTGCATCTAAGGTGATGCCGTATGCTCGAATTTAGGGCTGGAGCTATTAATTATTTTAGTACTTGAGTAATCTGTTAGTTTGTTGGCCAATCGAGTAATCGGATACAACAGACTTTATAGCCTTAATGCGTTTTTTAGATTGTTAAAATTAGGGATGTAAAAATATGAACATTTTATTCATGGTTACTGTAACCAAAATGATCACGGTTATCATTAGCACTGTGTTGTTGAATGTGTTTAAAAAGTACTCATGCACACAAACTTTATAGAGGTTTGTAAATAACAAAAAAAAATAGACCCACTGTTCGAAAGCGCTCTATTTTGCATGTTTTGTGCTTCTGGCGAGCGTTGTGGCTACTTACTATGTCCAGTGGTACTTCATCGCACAGCACCATAAAATCACATTTGTCATATTGTCCCCAAAACATATTGATCACTCTGTTCTAAGAGAGCACAGTTTGTAGGTCTAATGTGTACAATTGAATAGCATAATACATTCAAACTGGGTATGTCATTTCTTAATGGGGAAAGATGTTAATGTCTCTTGTATTCATGTCCGCATTTAAGCTCGGGAGGTAGCGGCAGTCAGTCCCTGTGTTTATGGAAGTGCTGATATCAATCATGTTTTTTAATGTAATTTTTTTTTTTAAATGGTAATACCAACTGTCTAGAGTCCAAGCGCAGTTATTATTGATACCTATAATTTTTACATCCCTAGTTGAAATCAATATTTTTTCTGCTTGCCATAAGCTGCAGTCTTTGTCTCAAAAAATGCACATCATGAACATTGAAATTGGCTTTTTAATTTGCATTAATACAAAATAACAAAAAAAAATAAAACAACTCTCATGTGTGCTCTATTGTAGCAGCCGTTGGGAAACTGTTCCTTACTTTAATCAACCACAGTTTATTAATATAGCCCTTAATCACGCGTGCCTCAAAGGGCTTCACAAACCACATCCACTGATCTTAACCCACATCCGGGCAAGGAAACACTTCAAAAGCCCAAACCTGAAAAAAGAAGAAACCTTGGGAAGGAGCCACAGATGTGGGGACCGCCCTCCAGGGTGGCTGGTTGCAATGGATGCAGAGTGCATGGTACGATTATTAAATCGTTATAATGTAAGATGAGTCTATCAAGAGGCCAACAGAGGGTAGTAGGGTGGATCCATTTAATGTACTCCGTAATGTGTGGATTTGATCCACTTTTATTTGTCGGACTTATTTAATGATGAATTAACGCAGGGGTCTCAGACAGGCGGCCCGCAGGCCAATTGCGGCCCGCAAGACATTATTTTGCGGCCCCCACCTTAATATGAAAGTTTAATCTTAGTGCGGCCCGTGAATTTTATATGAATGGGGCTTGACAGCGTTTTGTTATTTGGTACTTTTAACGTTCTGGGTTGCCTACCCCTGTGTTAGTGGAAAAGCGGCAAATGAGTGAAAGCGACAGACGTTGCCATGGAGACGAGGGTTTTCTTACGTGCCTGGCTGCAGTCACACCGTGACACCTGTCCGTCAGTAATAACAGTCCCCGATAACCTGGACCAACTCAAACCGTTATTTGTATTTTTAAATTGTTTAATTTGCATTGCCTCACACGATGAACACTACATATATTTTTATATGACGCCGGATAACACTCCTGGAGCCGTCACTTTTTTGCGCTCGCTATCCAAGTACTTTCCCGGCTATTACCCGCCGACCGCCGTGTTGCTGTAGGGAGAAAAAGTGGAACGGCACACATTGCGGAAATAACTTTATTCACCGTGCGTCGGCTAAATACAAATATATTCCACAACCCCAAACATGTCTTTTTTAAAGCCTGCAGGGAAGAGAAAGGTTAGTGATGAGCAAAGACAATTCCAGGAAAAGTGGGAGATGCAATATTTCTTTGTTGAGCACGGGGGCACCCCGATGTGTCTTATTTGCACAGAGAAATGTGCGGTGCACAAGGAATACAATTTGGAACGTCATTATACAACTAGACATGCTGAGGAGTATGCAACATTTTTAAGAGATCTTTTCTTGCAGCCCAGCCTCACCAAGACTCCGCATCCAGTGAAGTGAGTTTGAGACCCCTTAATTAAAGCAACATAAAATACATTTAAGCTTTATTTTAATCAATTTAATCAATTGCTCGTTACCTGAAGTGTACAATTTGCACAAAACAATGCACTTCCTCACACTTCCATCCATCTGTTTTTACCTTATAAATAGGATAATTTCATGTTGTGGTAGCAGGCACCCAAAACAGATATGTGATGTGTATTGTACATTAGTGTAATGTAGAGTAATAATGAAAATATCTTGAGATTCATTTCACTGCGAAAATAGAACATTGGTTGTGTATATAGTACATAGATACATTGATAGACCACTTTACATTGTTATTGTACATTTATATTATTATTATTTCCCCCGTTTTTCTTCCTCTTTCCCCCTTTTACTTGCCTGGAAACCAGATATTTTTTTTTCTTTTAGGCAATGGTGATTCTGCCCGGTTATATCTTGTCGTCTTGTAGTTGCATGACTGGCTGGTTAGTTTCAGTCCAACAACTTGCCTCTTGAGCATTTACAGGCTTTGCTGGGAAAGCATCATGCTGTGGGCTAATGTGCCTCTTCAAAAATAATAGTATTTATAGCAAAGCAATAAATGGTTAGTGCCTTGCATGGCAGCTCCCGCCATCCATGTGTGAATGTGTGTGTGAATGGGTGAAGTGGAAATACTGTCGAAGCGCTTTGGGGTCCTTTTAAAAAGGGGTAGAAAAGCACGATACAAGTACAACCATTTACCATTTAAACTAATACAACTATGAGATACATCCCTAGCATTTGCATTTCCTGCCTATTCCCAGAGCCAACTCAGCAGTAAAGTAAAATATGACTGCATCATATTTAGAAATGCATATTTTTGACCATAAAGGGTGCATCCAGAAAGTATTCACATCGCTTCACTTTATCCACATTTTGTTTTGTTACAGCCTTATTCCAAAATGGTATAGATTCATTTTTGTTCTAAAAAATTTACAGATAGTATCCCATAATGACTATGAGATTTTATTTTTTTTATTTTACTAATTTATTGAAAACTAAAAGCTAAAAAAAAAATCCCATGTACATAAGTATTCACAGCCTTTGAATATGATATCAAAAGCTTGGCACACCTATCTTTAGGCAATTTTGCCCTTCCTCTTTGCAGCACCTTTCAAGCTCCATCAGATTGGATGAAAAGTGCTGGTTTTCATCCAGGATGTCTCTGTACATTGCTGCATTTATCTTTCCCTCCATCGTATAGTCTGCCAGTTCCTGCTGCTGAAAAACATCCCCACAGCATGATGCTGATCACCATTGCAGGGATGGTATTGGCCTTGGTGCCATATTTCCTCCAAACATGAATATCAAACCAAAGAGTTCAATCTTTGTCTCATCAAATCAAATCAACTTTATTTATAAGGCACATTTAAAATTTACCACAAGGGTAGCCAAAGTGCTGTACAATGGACAGGTTAAAAGATAATACGAAGACCGAGCAAACAACACAACACAAACAGAACATGATAAAAAATGAATAAATAAAACAAAAAAACAGGTTCACAGCATGTGTATAATGGGGGGCCATTGCAGGATGGAAATCACTTAGTGTTAAAAGCCAAGGACTAAAAGTATGTTTTTAAGAGAGAGTTAAAAACAGGAAGAGAGGAGGCTTGTCTAACACTCAGAGGTAGGTCGTTCCAGAGCTTGGGAGCAGCAGCGGCGAAAGCTCTGTCACCTCTAAGCTTCAGCCTTGTGTCAGGGACCGTCAGTAGCGGCTGATCTTAGGGATCGAGTGGGGCAGTAAGGCTGAAGGAGGTCGGAGAGATATGTTGGCGCGAGGTTGTTTAGACATTTAAAAGACAATAGGAGTTTAAAATTGATTCGATAACGCACAGGGAGCCAGTGAAGGGACGCTAAATAGGGGTGATGTGCTCACGTCTGCGGGTCTGTGTTAGCAGACGAGCAGCAGAGTTCTGCACAAGCTGCAGGCGGGCGAGGAAGGCCTGGCTAATGCCTACATACAGCGCATTGCAGTAGTCTAAACGATTTGAAATAAAGGCGTGAATTAATTTTTTTGAGATCATGTCCTGACAGAAGCGGTTTCACTTTTGCTATTTGGCGTAATTAATAAAAGACCAGATCATTATATTTTTCATGGTCAGAGCATTTTAGGTGCATTTTGGCAAACCTTTTACCAAGAAATGTCTTCTGTCTAGCACTCTAACATAAAGCCCTGATTGGTGGATTGCTGCAGAGATGGTTGTCCACCTGGCAGGTTCTCCTTTCTCCATGCTGTAGCTCGGACCGAGTGACTATCGGGTTCTTGGTCTCCGCCCTTACTAAACTAAGATGGATGCAGCAATGTACAGAGATATCCTGGATGAAAAACCAACACTTCTCATTCAACCTGATGGAGCTCGAGAGGTGCTGCAAAGAGGAATGGGCTAAACTGCCCAAAAATAGGTGTGCCAAACTTGTGGCATCGTATTCAGAAAGACTTGAGGCTGTAATTTCTGCCAAAAATGCATCAACGAATTCCTGAGCAAAGGCTGTGAAATGTGCATGTGAATTTACATTTTCAATTTTTAATAAATTTGCAAATATATATAAAAAATCATATTGTCTTTATAGGGTATCATCTGTAGAATTCTAAAGACAAAAATAGATGTATTCCATTCTGGAGTAAAATTGTAACATAACAAAATGTGGAAAAAGTGAAGTGTTGTGAATACTTACCGGACACATGGATTCATTTTTCAGAATATTTTTAGTCAGTCAACTAATCAATCAATCAATCAATGTTTACTTATACAGCCCTAAATCACTAGTGTCTCAAAGGGCTGCACAAACCACAACACAAACCACTACGACATCCTCGGTAGGCCCACATAAGGGCAAGGAAAACTCACACCCTGTGGGACGTCGGTGATAATGATGACTATGAGAACCTTGGAGAGGACGAAAGCAATGGATGTCGAGCGGGTCTAACATGGTATTGTGAAAGTTCAATCCATAGTGGATCCAACACAGCCGCGAGAGTCCAGTCCAAAGTGGAGCCAGCAGGAAACCATCCCAAGCGGAGGCGGATCAGCAGCACAGGGATGTCCCCAACCGATACACAGGCAAGCGGTCCATCTTGGGTCCCGACTCTGGACGAGCGGTCCATCCTGGGTCCTGACTCTGGACAGCCAGTACGTCATCCATGGCCATCTAACCGGACCCCCTCCACAAGGGAGAGTGGGACATAGGAGTAAAAGAAAAGAAACAGCAGATCAACTGGTCTAAAAAGGGAGTCTATTTAAAGGCTAGAGTATACAGATGAGTTTTAAGGTGAGACTTAAATGCTTCTACTGAGGTGGCATCTCGAACTGTTACCGGGAGGGCATTCCAGAGTACTGGAGCCCAAATGGAAAACGCTCTATAGCCCGCAGACTTATTTTGGGCTTTGCCGGAGTCAATTTAACGTAGATTTCTAAAACACACTTTGGATAATTGTATGCATTGTAAATTGGCGGTACAATTGTTTCAAGCATCTATCTCAATGTGTTATACACGAGAACTGCTTGGAAGAAAGCATCAGTAAAAAGTAAAAGTGGAATCTCAAAAAATTCTAAAATATAAAAGCTGAAGGAGATAAAGCCAGTGTCATTTTTCCTGGTCAACTTCTGTGATTTAACTTCAGCAAAAGGGGACTGAGGTCACATGCTAATATATTTGAAGAAGCACCGTGCTGCCAAAAGTGGACTACGAGGGGATTCATTCAAGAGCTGAATCACTGTTGATACTTTAGCTTCTGAATCACTTCAAATACTTGAAATGTGAGCTGTATAATCCTGTTTTCAAGGTCAGAATGATAAAACATTTCTTAAACATTATTGTCATGACTTTTTGCTTTCGGTGATGCAACAATTAACATACAGAGTAGTAGGGCTGGGCGATATATCGATATACTGGATGTATTGCGGGTTTGTGCGATATAGAAAATTACTTTATCGTGATATTCGAGTATACATTCTTTTAGCTGCTTGCATTACGCTACAGGCACTTCACACTCTTTCCTGTCTCTCCCTCTCACAGACAGCAAGCGCGCCTTCTTACATACATCACATACGTATACGCCCTCGCGGAGCAGAGAGGTAGCAGCATGGGTAACGTTAGCTGTGGTGCTAGCTGTAATACGAGAAAAAGAAGGTGCGAATCTGGTAGCAAATGAAGGAAGAATTAATTCCCAAGAAAAATAGCAGGACGGCTTCGTTTAGCAGTGGTTTGGCTTCAAGAGAGACTCTGTTGAACAGACAACCGTAATTTGTTAAGTCTGGGGCAAAAGCGTTGCTACAAGAAGTAGCATTACTGCTAATATGTAGCATCATTTGAAAAGTCACCTGCTAGGGAATGAAGAGTGCTTATTTCACATGTAAACATCTACGTTCGGTGCCACATGCCCACACCATCGATATGCCGAGGCAAACATTTCCACATCAACACCGTATGAAAAAAAAAGTCAACAAAAGGAGATAATGTCCGCAGTAACCTACCACATAGCAAAGGACGGACACTATTTGATTTCATGCAGCTCATTTTTATTTGACAGTTATTGAAAAAGCTTGTGGGACATCATGCACAAAAGTACACTTTTTTTGTTTCAAACTATTGCAGTGGCGTTCTGTAAAAAAAGTGCACCTTAATTTAGTGTTGTGATGTCATCTTAGTGACATCGTGCACAAACATGATTGTTTTAAAATGTCTCTGACAATCTTGCACTTTCTGTTTTGAAAATGACATGAATGTTTGTGCCACTGCTTAATAACTGTTTATTAAATACAAAATTGGTCAATTGACTTAGTTGTGATATCACTCTCTGCATGGAAATTCAAAATGAGCATTTATTAATGTAGTATGAACAAAAATGTTTTAATGTAGACACATAGAATCATCATACTGCTGTGATTATATGTAGCAAGTGTTAATTTAAGGCTAAGGCAAAATATCGAGATGCATATCGTGTATCGCGATATGGCCTAAAAATATCGAGATATTAAAAAAAGGCCATATCGCCCAGCCCTACTGGGTAGACATTGTAGGATTATAACATTTTTAACATGCTACAGTGCAATCATTTTGATGTCCTTATTTTCATTGGATTACAACATTTTTAACATACTACAGTGCGATCATTTTGATGTCCTTATTTTCATTGGATTACAACATTTTTAATATACTACAGTGCAATCATTTTGATGTCCTTATTTTCATTGGTTTGTGTTTCAATAAATGAACACGCATTTTGTTCAAATGAGACTTCATTTGAGTTTCATACAATCAGCGCTGCAAGAATGATTATTTCCGACCGTTGATGTTTCACCAATTTTCACAGCAATGCTGGTAATATCTCACATTTAGTTTTGGAATTAAGGCATATCAGATTATTCAGATATTGTATGCATAAATTATGATGGTATGATGGTAAAAAGTCATAACAATTTGCACTTTTTCAGTATCTACACTAATTCCAATTAATGGCTAGGCTTGGAAGGTGAGTCCCCTACTTGAAGACGGACATTAGAATCCTCCTGAAGTGGATTTTAAAAGTAAAGGGGAACACAGCCCAAATTACCAACCAATAAAAATGACATGGACTGTTTTGTAATCGGGTCACCGTGGTCGTGTTTCCAGGATGCTGAAAGTGGCTAAAGCAGCATGCAGGTAAAAATCCTTAAATTCCAATGATAAGGAAAAATACTAAAACTGTGTGTCGCTCAAAGGCAAATGGGAAGCAAAAACTTCGTTTAGCAAGATACAATTATTAAAAACCGCAAAGCTGTAGTGTAAAGCGAACACACATGCAAAATGTCGCCAACGGTGAATATTGGAACTGCGAGGACGGCTAAGTCACACTCGCATTTAAGGCTCCTTGATTAGCGATCAAGAGCAGGTGCGCCTCCTGATCACTAATCAGAAGCAGGTAAAATTAATCAGCCCCCTAGTAACCAGAGCGTAAACAAAAGAAGGGCTGAAACAGAGATAGAGTTTAAACATTGAAAAACTATAACCAACACAAACTAAGACATGGCCTGATGTGACAGGTCATGACAGAATGTCAATTAGAGCCATTTTGTATAAAGAACCGTAACAAAGTCTCACTAGATTTTCCCGAAGAATTTCCGGAAATTGCCCTTGTCTACAGACATCCCGACTAAAGTTATAAATCTCCTGGTTTGTGATATTTTCGTGTGTTTATAAATATCGTATTGCCTGAATGTCAAAAGGATGGCGTGAAGGTGGTTGATCAACTATCACTTAAATGAAACAAAAACACTGCAAAACATCTACATATGGATGTAACGATATAAACATTTGATATCAGTTGATATCAGCTGTTTGACTGGAATCCCCCATGTGAAATGTTCCATTCAATTGTAGAAATGGCATAAAGAGAGAATCTGGAACCGGAAAGTTTCTAACTCCTGTTATTTGTTGGAGACTAAATTGCCAAGTCTTTTCAGAATGGTTGAAAAACAGTGTTGAATGTGGGAAATAGGTGGTGTCCTGGGCTACTTCCTTAGTTCAGGGATGTTTTTTCAATCTTGACTTAGATTGCTTCCCTCACTCTTCTTTTGAACCATTTGTCCTCCCTGTCCAGAATCTCTACATTGTTGTTCTCAAAGGAATGCTGTATCTCTTTGAAGCCTGAAGACTTTGCCCGTCTATGCTGTGCCATGCGTCAGCTTAGTGGTTGTTTTGTTTCCCCAATATATGAATCTGTGTATTCATCATTACACTGGAAAGCATACACCAGGTTGTTTTTGTGGGTGTGGGGTGTCCGGACACTTGTCTTTGGGGTGCAACAGTCACTGTCACAAATTGTTGCCTGGTTTGAAGTGTACTGCAATGTTGTGTTTGAAAATTATTTTCTGTTTCTCAGGTATACCTGGTATATATGGAATGATGACGTTATTGCGTCTGCCGTTTTTTTCTTCTTCGACCACTCTGTTCTTGTTCCTCCTAAAATTGGATGCACATTTAAAAGATGACTAGCTGGGGTGACCAAAGGTTTTGAAGGTTTCCAATAAATGCTTATGTACTTTCTATTTGGTCTGCAGGCTGTTGGGAATGTTATCTGCTCAGTCTGTGATCCAGTGGGTGGTGTGAGTCAGTAAGTGTGGGTTTCCGGTAAACCCGAACACGGAGGCTCCTGACCTCTCCAATGTGGACGTCACAGTCCAAAAAAGGAAACCTTCTGTTTTTGACATCCTCACGTGTGAAGTTGATGTTTTTGTCCACAAAGTTACTGTGCTTTGCAAGGTAAACTATTGTTTAGACAAACCGAAGACTCCAGTTGCAATCAATTGCATATTTCACACTACTGGGTTGCAATGTAAAGTGTCCCTGATATTTTATTCACCCTAGTTTGTACCGTCGGACCAACACATTCTAAAAAGCCATCTTTTACCTGTTGATAGGCAATTTTGTCTGGCAGCTTCACTGGGTACATGTCGTCAGAAAAACTCTATCCCAGCTCACTTTCGGAGATGAGATGTGCAGTGAGATGCTTCCGATTTGTGTTTGTACCAGGCATTGGGGCTGAGAGACTGTGTGAGCTGAATGCAGCCTCACAATTTGTCAATATATAGTGTTTTAATGTAGACACAAATATAAAGTGAAGGATTGAAGCGTTGTTGTATACTTGCAGACAAGATGCAGTTCGATCTTGCAACAACTACTGGAAAATAACTTTTTGAAATTTGTTGTTGCCATACAGTATTGTTTATGGAAGATACATCTTTTCATAGTGTTAACTTCTCTGTAATTCAATTAAATCATGTTTAATTTAGGTATGTGAAATGGTATTTTAATCAGATTTAAAAAAATCTATTTATTTTAAATGAACACTATTTACAAATATGTAAACAAATGACAGGACACAATTCTATATATTTCACATACTGTATGTTTGTTAACAAATTCAAATTCAAATTAAGCTTAAACTTACTACACACCAATATGTAAATATGTTTTGGACTTATAGTCTAGCTTTCCATCCATCCATTTTTCGAACCGCGTATCCGTTTTAGGGGTCGCAAGTGCTTTGTTTTGAATTATGTCCGATTAGACTTAAAAACATTTTTTTCCTATTTTGGAGTGTGTAGTTAGTTTGTCAGCACCATTTAAGTTGAGCTAAAACATTGTCCAATTGTCTGATAACTGCATGTTAAGCTTTGTGTGAGTTGGACCACATTGTCATTGCTATTCCGGATTGTTTCCTCGATGCAACAGGTTTTTCCAAGCCAGCTTGCCTTCTTCTTTTTATTTGTTCTTTCAATAGAAACCATGGTAGGAAATATGAAATTATTTTTCATTTACAGTGGTACTTTGGTTTTTGTGATGAATCCATTGAAGAGCAAATCGTAGGAAAACCGCAAATCATTTTCCCAGTAGAAAGTACTGTATTTTCCGGATTATAAGGCACACTTAAAATAATTAGTTTTTCTCAAAACTCGACAGTGCACCTAATAATCCGGTGAGCCTAATGTAAGGAAAAATAATTGTTGAACTTACCCACCTCAAAGCTATTTTATTTGGTACATTGTGTAATAAGTGTGACCAGGAGATGGAAGTCAAACATAATAAATATGCGTATGCTGCACTATGATGGCAATATGTTGCAAGTAAACAACACCAATATTTTAAATGTTCCATTGAAAATATAGAACATTACACACAGAGCTCAAAAACCTATCAAAATGTTTTAGTACAACTCTGGTAAGCTATGAAGCCGCACCGCTTGAAGGATTGTCGGCGTATCAAACATACGAGTATTATTATGGTGTTTGTGTACGTCTTTCTCAAATAGAGGGCGCGGTGCAATTTCAAGGGGGGCGCAAAACCTCAGGGAACATGCTTTTTTTGCTGTACCAGAATATGATGAGCGTACGTCGCACTTGGCTTCACTGTAACCACGGTGGGGGAAGAGGAAAGACTGGAGTGTTGTTTCCTTTATTTTTGATAAGCTTACAATTTTATGCAGAGGTATTGTCATAACAAATGTATCGTCAACATATACTATTTTTAGTCAAGGTAGAAAGTGGGGGGGGAATATTTTCTTCTTTCGAGGGTGGGTGGCGTAACAGAAAATATTTGACATGCACTGGTACAAGGAACGACTTATTGTCTGCCGTTTTTTGTTTCGCAATATTGTGCAAAAGCAATTGTCCTTTCCTTCTGATACCTGCTGATCTATATTTGGGATCTGTTTACGTCCTGAAAAATTGTGCGCGTTGTTGATCCGCTTCTTCTTTTTCTCTATCTTTTTGTTATGTGACATTCATCCTCCTCCTTCTGATATAAAGTACTGTAAAGTTCTTACTTGTATCTGTCAGTAAACGTGCCATGAAAGCGCTAAAACATACCGGTGTAGTGAGTTTACATTAATCATCCAAGGAATTTAAGTTATTAGAGTTCCGGACGGACGTTTTTTCACGGGACACATTTCCTGTGTGGTTGTTTCCGGATGAGGAGATACTGCTCCGTTATTGATAAAAGTAAAGTCTAAATATCATTAAAACAGTTTTGACACTTCTTCCACTCCCATCCTTGCACGCTACACCGCTACAACAAAGATGACGGGGAAAAGACCCTGCCGAAGGTGAGCCACGTAAATAAGACCGCCCACAAAACGACGCATCTGGACGCGACTGTCAGAAAGAGGCTAGAAGATGATCTGTAAAACATAATCTATGCAACATTGTGACCAAAGAACCGCCATTATATGTTATGTAGACCACAAGGAAGTGCTTTTAATTTAGAAAAATAAATAAATAATATGACTCCTTTATGTGCCCTATAATCCGATGCACCTTTTTATGTGACAAAAGATAAAAAATAGGCCATTCATTGGCAGTGCACTTAATAATCTGGTGCATCCTATGGTCTGGACAATTTGTAAATCCAGTTTATCAGTTTCAGACACTCACATATGTTAACGCAAAACACTTTTTATGGAGAATAATAGAAGTTGTACATGCAGAAAGCAATGTGAAATACAAATAAATGACCAATGAAAAGGCTAACTGAACATCACTTTTACCTTTTTAACACTCCTGTTGGCAGTGAGTGGCATGGGAAGAGGGACATTCAATAGTGTTTCTCAATTCATTATTCGTCAAAGTGCTGGCACTCATGTATACAAAAAGGCACAGACAACGGATGTGTGGTGACATGACTTTGTGAACATGAACAGATGCAATCAATATTATCCACAGTTTTATGGCGCAACACATCATACTGTCGTGACACCGCCGTTTAACGCCTAACTAATCTTGGAGGCAATCTGAGTGTGTCGGTACATTCAAAGTAGCGGACCGCACTCACCACTTAGCAGATCTCAGCGTGATCAAATTTCATCTCCCCCATTTAGACCAGACTCTACAAAGCTATGGATGTCAGCTGGTAATCGCCATACTAGCCTTGATTGTTTGGCTGGATGTACCGCAGCTGTGTAGTGCGTTCAGTGACACTCTGGAAACATGGATTCTGGGCCTCTCTTTGACTTTGATTGGGCAAATATTGTACGTGACAGCTTTACTTGGATATATATGCTATGTTATTTTGAAGCCATGTTTAATTTAAATATAGCACAGAGAAAGAGTCCCCAACGTTTAATCGTACTGAAACCGAGAAAGGGTATGAAAACCGTGACTTATTATATGTTTAATTTATCACCCAAAACCACATTACGCTAAAACATTGGTTTGTAAAGACCAAGTCACCACTTTATTCATTAATGAAAGCTCATTAATTGAAACAAACGTTCAGATAAGAACTGGAAGAGCTTTAAAACATTCTTAACACGAAAATAAATTGGTATATTTTTGTTCAAGGTTATTACTGCGGTCTCCAGCTGACCTTAGTATACTCTTTGCCCATGAATCTTTGGCTGAGCTTGTCTGTATCCTGCACTAAGATTCACTTACGCTATCCCTTATGGACCAGAATGTCAAGTTGGAGCTTTCCGTACTCGACGGAATTTACAAGGTGGAAGGAAGGAGACGTGGATGAGTGATTATGACACATAAATACAAAGTTCACTATGGTGATCTATGTGTTGCAGTTACTGTGACAGCGCACATCATTTGTTAGTGGGGGTGTGACAACTTTGATTGTGGGCCAAAAATCGATAGGAATTTAAATCCTCCCTGGTATCTGGCTGCCTGCATTCGACACGTTATCCGCTGGAAGTGGGAGATGAAGGCACCGCCTGTTCCATTCGCGTGACAAGATTGATAATGATTAGCCATAAAATATGGTAATCTAGCACAAGAGTCACATTACAAATCTGTCTTTACAAAGGCAAGAATGCTTAGATTTGCGATGGTTCATTCATTTATTTATTCATAAAAAAGTAGTAGCTGTAATTCAATCATAAACCATATCCATGTATGTTACTGATAATTCATGAACAACATAACTTTTACTTGTTGAAATTTACAATATTTTGTTTGCTTACATTTTATCGTTGACATTTTTCAACTTCCTATCTAACGAAAAGTAATGAAGGTGTTGAATAAATTCAATATCAATACAGTTGTGCCGTGTTAAGGAACAATGAATAAAAACTTGGATTACAAAAGTACTGTAAAATTTAAAGTAGTAGCATTTACATCATTTGTTGTTAGGGAATAAGTATTGAATAGACCTTGGTTGGCGTTGTCAACCTATTTAGTACAATGTAGATTATGATAGCAGTGCTATGCTTGTACTACGTAGCCGAGTTGCCTGCAAGCACACATCAATGATTAGTAGGAGATGGTAGGGTTGCACAATAATGAACATTTGAACCAATAATCAATCATTTCCAGACCTTTACAACCGATAATGATAACTGATATCTATGTATACTGTATATATATATATATATACACACACCAGATTTTGTGAGAAATAATTTAACAGTTCACACTTTTGTCAAAAACCTACTCAGTGGTCTAGTGGTTAGAATGTCCGCCCTGAGATCGGTAGGTTGTAAGTTCAAACCCTGACCAAGTCATACCAAAGACTATACAGTACAAATGGGACCCATTAACTCCCTGCTTGGCAATCAGCGTCAAGGGTTAGAATTGGGAGTTAAATCACCAAAAATTATTCCCGCTGCTGCCCACTGCACCCCAAACCTCCCAGGGGATGATCAAGGGGATGAGTCAAATGCGAAGGACAAATTTCACCACTTCTAGTGTGTGTGTGTGTGTGTGTGTGTGTGTGTGTGTGTGTGTGTGTGTGTGTGTGTGTGTGTGTGTGTGTGTGTGTGTGTGTGTGTGTGTGTGTCTGTGTGTGTGTGTGACAATTATTGGTACTTTAACTTTAATATACACTCTAAAAATATATATATATATATATATATATCAGTTGACATTATCATTATCCCTACACTAGGGTTATATATTTACTTAATTAAACACATTTTAAGCTAAAATGTTATTCCTACTAATTCTAAGCCACGCAAACAATTACAATAATTTCATGCAAGAAAACATTTTTGGAATTTATAGATATTTCAACTTTTCAAGTATTTCACTGATAGACAACAAGAAACTCAAACATTCTGAATATAATAATAATAATAAAATGTAAACAATCTGTCCAACACAACATATATAAAGGATGCCAATTACTTGGATTTTACTGATGTCACGTCCGGTTCATGTACTGGCCATTAAATATGCGTGGTGGTCAAACTAGCTCTGTTCTCAATGGGTACTAGGCGCTATTTAGCCTTTCCTGGAGAAATAATTTCCTCAGGGTTCCTAGAGAGGTAATTAAAAAGGGTGGAACAACAACAACGAGAAAAGCAGCTTACACTCCAGCATAAGGGAATAGTGTCAAAGAATGCATGAGTTTGCGGTGATCATTTTGTTAAAGGTTTGGGGGTGTTTTGAAAAGCACCAACTCGGCGAGTCTAAATAAAAGAAAGCAAATTTCAGCAAAACCTAAGCTTTTACCAAAGGCAACAATCTTAAATGAAGCTTTCCACACATACAAAATGTTGACATCTATACTTATATTTTGATAAAGAAGGGGAAAACATGCTACTTCTAAACGGTGCGTGCAACAGCAAGAAGTAGACACAAAGTTAAATCATGAAATGCAACCTTCGCCCATAAAAACGATGCATATTTACCCGGGACAGTCTTGATACCAATTTGTTGACCCAGCCCCACACATAGAAGTTGTAGACCTCCATGCTTTTACAAGTTTCCATCTGTTTTGTCATGTACAATGACGCCTGGAAGACAATAGTTCAATATGTCTGAGAACGCAACCAACGTATTATCCTTTATCACTCAAAAAAAGGTTTTTTTGATAAAGTATGTAGATCTATTCCATTGCATACTTTGATTAAATTGCTCGTATCTGCTTTTTGCAGGAAGATTTAAGCCTCCTTTGTACTACAGTTCGCACGCTGCTTGCTGTATAAGAGCAATCTTAGATTGATTGACCACCACTGGTGTATTTTTCTGGGAAGAAGTCACGTTTCGGAATACAATGTTTCGGAATAAGTCTAAAATACAACTAAGCAATATAACTAAGGCAATACGATCCTGCATTGCCAATAGCAACAACTACCAAAACAAGTGGAGGAATATCTTGTGTTGATTGACAAAATAAAATAATAAATACAATATTTTTACCGAACAATAATAAGGTAAAACAATGGTACAATAAGTGCCTGCCCCTTAGAAAGGCAACATTAAATTGTACAATTAAAGAAGTCAGGGTTCAAATAATAAATTACATCTTATTTGCTCACCTCATAGCTTAGCATTTTTGCTACTAAATGAAAAAAAAATAGCACAGTAAATCTTTTGTAGCTCAAAAAACAATAGGAGCAATATGAAATATCTTAAAAATTCCAATTTCATTATCACTCAAACAATGTACACATGTACACTCATACATATAAACACAATGCCATAATAAGACTGGGATAGCACTTTCAGTGACGCGAGTGTAGGGCTGGGCGATATGGACAAAAATTAATATCCCTATATAGTTCATAAATATATCCACCGTGCCTTGAGTTAACATTTTGGGACTGATGGTGATCCAAAATACACAGAAACAAGTACCAACAAGTAAGAAAATTAGGATTTTGCATAATAGGATCCTAACTTAAAGGCCTACTGAAATGAGATGTTCTTATTTAAACGGGATAGCAGGTCCATTCTATGTGTCATACTTGATCATTTCGCGATATTGCCATATTTTTGCTGAAAGGATTTAGTAGAGAACATCCCCTGCCTCTACCGGAAATCGCAGACGATGACGTCATACGTGTGGGGGCTCCTCACATATTCACATTATTTTTAATGGGAGCCTCCAACAAAAAGTGCTATTCGGACCGAGAAAATGACAATTTCCCCATTAATTTAAGCGAGGACGAAAGATTCGTGTTTGAGGATATTGATAGCGACGGACTAGAAAAAAAAAGATGATAAAAAATACGAGTTGTAAGACATTTTCCTGGGACACCATGCTAAAGCATTAGCCAGATTGCATTGGGACAGATTCCGATGTTTTTAGAGACATTTACTAGGATAATTCTGGGAAATCCCTTATCTTTCTATTGTGTTGCTAGTGTTTTAGTGAGTTAAATAGTACCTGATAGTCAGAAGCGTGTCTTGACGCACAGTGTCTCAGGGAAGTCGACGGCAGCTATGGACGGCACAAGCTCAGCTTTTCTCCGGTAAGAACTGACTTTTTAACCACAATTTTCTCACTGAAACCTGCTGGTTGACATTTGGTAGGGATCCATGTTGGCTTGACCGCGCTCTGATCCATAGGAAAGTTTCACCTCCAGGAATTTTAAACAAGGAATCACCGTGTGTTTGTGTGGCTAAAGGCTAAAGCTTCCCAACTCCATCTTTCTACTGTGACTTTTCCAATATTAATTGAACAAATTGCAAAAGATTCAGCAACACAGATCTCCAAAATACTGTGTAATTATGCCGTTAAAGCAGGCGACTTTTAGCTGTGTGTGTGTGCAGCGCTCATATTCCTAACAGCCCGTGACGTCTTGCGTACACGTCATCATTACACAACGTTTTCAAGACGAAACTCCCGGGAAATTTAAAATTGTAATTTAGTAAACTAAAAAGGCTGTATTGGCATGTGTTGCAATGTTAATATTTCATCATTGATATATAAACTATCAGACTGCGTGGTGGGCAGTAGTGGGTTTCAGTAGGCCTTTAAGAGGGGTTTGGAAATTAGAAAAAGGAAAAAGCCTGAAAATATCAGAAAAGTCATATATAATCTTCAATCTTTTTTAAATAAACATTTAGCTTTGCTAAATTCTTCAGCAAACAAAAACACAAAATAAAAACATTTGGAAAAAAAGTGCCTGCTAGAAGAGGACATGTTTAAACCTCAGCAGCAACATGAAAATATGTTACCCTTAACAATTGTGTTTTTAATTGCTCTACAATCAGCTAACCTGACTTAATGACTCCACTGAGGAATTTGTCAAACGGAAACAATACAAAACGAAATGGCATTATAAGTCATTAATACCAATCAATCAATTAATCAATCAATCAATTATTGATTGATTGAAGTTATTGATACTAACACAGACACTTATAAACATGTTAGCACATTGATAACAACGCTTCATTACATTACGATAGCACATACAAATATGCATGAAAACACTCCTACAGACATCCCACATGGGACTGTATAGTAAGCATAAACAGTTTCAGGTATATTGTACAACTTACAAACACTACTTGGAGTGATGAATGAAGAATCCATACGAGTAAATAGGCTATGGACGGCTAGAAGACTGAACGGGCCCTGATGCTTAAAGTAGAAATTACTACATGGAAGGGCACTTCAGCACCTGCAGTGAGCGAACTTGTCCAAAAGATGGCGCCATAGCACAAACAATAACACACCTTTTCAGTGTGGTTGCTTGTTTTTGTTTTTTTAACTATCGCATTTTATTGCCGTAAGCAAAGAAATATCCATAAATTAGCCGCACCGGTTTATAAGCCGCAAAGTGTAGGGAAAAATGTAGCGGCTTATAGTCTGGACTTTACGGTAGCTAAAGCCTGTGCCTGCAAACATAACAATTACTTATTTTGTCGTCATGTTCTTTCGCCATATAGTATTTTCTTTCAAACTATTGTGTCTTATCAAATGCTTCCTAATCAGTCCCGTCACTTTGTTTTAGCTGCGGTAGCCACTAATACCGCCATATCTTGTCTTAGCAGCACATGCAGCTTTGTACTCTTGTATAAATCTTCACATTATTGAATTTTGAGATCACTTACCAGATGGTATTATGTTGAAGCGTGTCTTTAACGTTATCCGTGTAATTTCTGCATAAAGTGTTTTGCAAACTACGTGTGAAATGTCTTCTTCTGAGACCCTAAACAAAGCCCACATCTGTGTCTGCTGCACCATGGAAACAGGCCACGCACACTGTATCATGACATCACAAAATGCAACCACATAGTAGGTGAGGGGAGAGGTTGGCTGATTGGCTACACAGGCCACAACAGACAAATACAGAGATGATAAGCCTTTATTATTGTTCGCTTAATTTCTTTGTTTATTTGTTATTATTGGATTTATCGATATGATGGCATAGTTGCCATTATCGGTTGAGAATTATTGGCCACTGATTATATTGTGCATCCTTTAGTAATTAGATTGTAAAAAAATATTTGATTTACCTTAAGTTGCTTTAATTACTTGTTCAATTAGTGTAACTAATTACAATTGATAAAATGCTGACCACAGGGAGTGTACAGAACTTGAATGAGGGCTTGAAAGAGTGACAAACAGTAGCAAAATATAAAAAACTCCATGCATCATGGGCTTTTGCGGATAGCTAAAGTGTGTTCATGTATGAAGGTTCAGTGGAGAAGGAGACGGCACTGAGGCAGGGGCATCCCTTATCCTTAGGCGTGTTTATTGATATAATAAAATCAATCAATCAATCAATCAATGTTTATTTATATAGCCCCAAATCACGAATGTCTCAAAGGACTGCACAAATCATTACGACTACAACATCCTCGGAAGAACCCACAAAAGGGCAAGGAAAACTCACACCCAGTGGGCAGAGAGAATTCACATCCAGTGGGACGCCAGTGACAATGCTGACTATGAGAAACCTTGGAGAGGACCTCAGATGTGGGCAACCCCCCCTCTCTAGGGGACCGAAAGCAATGGATGTCGAGCGGGTCTAACATGATACTGTGAAAGTTCAATCCATAGTGGCTCCAACACAGCCGCGAGAGTTCAGTTCAAGCGGATCCAAGACAGCAGCGAGAGTCCCGTCCACAGGAAACCATCTCAAGCGGATCAGCAGACGTCTCCAACCGATACAGGCGAGCGGTCCATCCTGGGTCCCGACGAGCGGTCCATCCTGGGTCTCGACTCTGGACAGCCAGTACTTCATCCATGGTCATCGGACCGGACCCCCTCCACAAGGGAGGGGGGGACATAGGAGTAAGAAAAGAAGCGGCAGATCAACTGGTCTAAAAAGGAGGTCTATTTAAAGGCTAGAGTATACAGATGAGTTTTAAGGTGAGACTTAAATGCTTCTACTGAGGTAGCATCTCAAACTGTTACCGGGAGGGCATTCCAGAGTACTGGAGCCCGAACGGAAAACGCTCTATAGCCCGCAGACTTTTTTTGGGCTCTAGGAATCACTCATAAGCCGGAGTCTTTTGAACGCAGATTTCTTGCCGGGACATACGGTACAATACAATCGGCAAGATAGGCTGGAGCTAGACCGTGTAGTATTTTATACGTAAGTAGTAAAACCTTAAAGTCACATCTTAAGTGCACAGGAAGCCAGTGCAGGTGAGCCAGTACAGGCGTAATATGATCAAACTTTCTTGTTCTTGTCAAAAGTCTAGCAGCCGCATTTTGTACCAACTGTAATCTTTTAATGCTAGACATGGGGAGACCCGAAAATAATACGTTACAGTAATCGAGACGAGACGTAACAAACGCATGGATAATGATCTCGGCGTCTTTAGTGGACAAAATGGAGCGAATTTTAGCGATATTACGGAGATGAAAGAAGGCCGTTTTAGTAACGCTTTTAATGTGTGACTCAAAGGAGAGAGTTGGGTCGAAGATAATACCCAGATTTTTTACAGAGTCACCTTGTTTTATTATTTGGTTGTCAAATGTTAAAGTTGTATTATTAAATAGAGGTCGGTGTCTAGCAGGACCGATAATCAGCATTTCCGTTTTTTTGGCATTAAGTTGCAAAAAGTTAGCGGACATCCATTGTTTAATTTAATTAAGACACGCTTCCAACTGACTACAGTCCGGCGTGTTGGTCAGCTTTAGGGGCATGTAGAGTTGGGTGTCATCAGCATAACAGTGAAAGCTAATACCGTATTTGCGTATGACGTCACCCAGCGGCAGCATGTAGATGCTGAAGAGTACAGGGCCAAGGACCGAACCCTGGGGAACTCCACACGTTACCTTAACATAGTCCGCGGTCACACTGTTATGGGAGACGCACTGCATCCTATCAGTAAGATAAGAGTTTTAAACCATGACAGGGCTGAGTCTGACATACCAATTCGTGTTTTGATACGCTCTAATAAAATATTATGATCGACGGTATCGAAAGCAGCGCTAAGATCGAGGAGCAGCAACATAGATGCCGCATCAGAGTCCATCGTTAGCAATAGATCATTAGTCAATTTTGCGAGGGCTGTCTCAGTCGAGTGATTTGCCCTGAAACCGGATTGAAAGGTTTCACATAGATTGTTAAACGCTAAGTGTTCATTTAGCTGCTCTGCAACAATTTTTTCGAGGATTTTCGAAATAAAGGGAAGGTGAGACACCGGTCGATAGTTTACCATGAGGTCAGGATCGGGGTTAGGTATTTTAAGGAGAGGATGAATAACCGCTTTTTTGAATGCAAGGGGAACAGTGCCCGAGGAAAGTGATAAGTTTATAATATTTAGCACTGATGGACCTAATAATACAAAAAGCTCCTTGATAAGTTTCCCAGGAAGTGGGTCAAGTAAACATGTTGTTTGTTTTATTCCATTTACACATTGTTACAATCCTTCTAATGTTATTTCATCAAAACGAGAGAAACTATTTTGGATATTTGCAGTATCCGCCGTATATACAATCGTATCTGTGTTACTATAACCCAGTTGTAGCTGGGACGCATTGTCTTTAATCTCCTTTCTAATAAGTTCAATTTTCTTATTAAAGAACTTCATAAAGTCATCTGCCGAATGGGTGGAGCTACTGGAAGGAGTCCCTTGTTGGGTTAGCAATGCTACTGTACTAAACAAAAATTTTGGATCGTTTTTATTAATGCGGATGAGATTTGAGTAATAATTAGTTTTAGCTAAGGTAAGCATGCGTTTATAAGTTATTAAACTATCACTCCATGCTTGATGGTGCACCTCAAATTTAGTCGTCCGCCATTTGCGTTCCAGCTTTCTACATAATAATTTCTGAGCTTTAGTTTCTTCAGTAAACCATGGCGTATACCTTTTTGGAGCCTTTTTTAACTTCAGCGGTGCTATACTATCAATGGTTTCGCGCAGGGCGTTGTTAAAGTTGTTAGTGAGGTTATCAATAGAGCCCACATACTTTGGGAACGGTGCCATTACCGAGGGCAGTAGGTCCGCAAGAGTCGTCGTTGTGGCAGCATTAATGTTGCGGCTGCTATAGCAGTTATTATTATTATTAGTTTGACGAACATGCGTCTGAACTTCGAATTTTATAAGGTAATGATCGGACAATACTTTAGTATACGGGAGTATCGTAACTTTGGAAACGGTGATACCTCTGACAAGCACTAGGTCTATCGTATTACCGCTGCGATGCGTTGGTTCATTTATTATTTGTGTAAGACCACAGCTATCAATTATAGTCTGGAGCGCCACGCACGGTGGGTCCAATGAGGTATTCATATGGATATTAAAGTCCCCCATTTTAATTATATTATCGGTGTGCGTCACTAGATCAGCAACAAACTCTGAGAATTCACTAATAAAGTCCGAATAGGGCCCTGGGGGGCGGTAGATAACGGCCAGGCACAGAGGCAGAGGTGTGGCAGACTTCATAGAAAGCACCTCAAACGATTTATATTTATTATTTAAGTTAGGACTAAAGTTAAAGTTTTCGTTGTATATTAGTGCGACGTGTTTAATAAATCCAAATCGGTATGGTGCGACTATGTGATGCGTCTCGCTGGTGAGTGTTACCGTACAATGTTGAAGGTGCGTTTTGTGAGAGTTGCGGAAGTCCAGAAGGGGCAACGCATGCTCTGAGGTCCGTGAGCAAGCAAGAGGTCAAGGGCAGGAGTGAGGTGTCAGAGTCCGTGTCCAGATTAGAGGTCGAGATCCAGGAAGGCAGCAAGAAGACCAGAGAGAATCCGGGGAGACGAGACACACATCTCGAATCCAGGGAACGAAGAGGAACTACGGAATGACGACACAGGACAGGACCCAATGAGCACACAGGAGGGGAAACACAGAGAGCGAGTAGGTACATGAAAAAGGAGGTAAAGACATATGGGCTTACTGAACAATACATGTAGCTACGTTCTGGCACTGGAACGCAGGACATGCTGGCTTAAAGTGCAAATGTGCACAGACAGAAGGAATAAGTGTGTGTAAATTAAAATATATTGTAGATTCCTGACAAAACATATCTATTTAGACTACACAGTATCCTGGTAGGTAAACCAGTCACAAGGGAATATTTGCTACCACATTGACTCATGGTTGTACATGTACAACCAATATGAAACATCATCTAAATCATATTTTTTGGAGGTATTTCACAATAATAACATAGGTACATGTTCTAGACATTATAAAGATCACAGTAAAAAATATTACATGCATTCTACTTACATTGATTTGATTAATTTGGTCCAGTGAAGAAAAGGGTTGTCACTCTGCGAATATTTTTAAGTTGTGTGAGATTCTATAGCCTGTGGGCGGTCCTTAAATACAAATTTTGAATGTAAAGTCATCGTTAGACTGAACAATAGACCCCAATGACTATTTTAATGTGGTGTAGGGGGGGAGCAAAACAAAAAAAACTTTTAACCTTTTTTAAATTAAATAAAAATGTTGTAAATATATCACTGAGGGTCCTACAGGGTTAAGAAAGGTGCCAAGCTGTCATCAGCGGCAGGTGTGTAGATTGCAGATTGAGTGCAGCTGTGCGGAGGGCGTGTCCAGAAGCGCGCTCAGAGGAGCGCATAAGAGTGAGAGGCGGAAGGTGCTTGAGCCGTAACATTATGCTGGCTGCATGCACAGCACTGCTGTAATATTTTGTTATTTTCAAGTCTGAAAATGGTGCAAATGCGCTACATTATTAACTGCCACAATCATTCACACAATCTTTTCAGGAAGGAAAAAAAAGAGGTGCGATTTTTGTCATTTCCAACATGTAAGTGTAGCAGGCCCGTAAACAGATTATTTGTGTGTAGTTCTGTAATGAACAAGGAAATAATGAAGCAGATAGTAGCATCTGTTGACTTCTCTCGCTGCACTCTGACATGCCAAATGGTCAGGTTAACATCTTTAAATGCATGGAACAACACTTTTTGGGGGACATTTTGCCTATCATTCCCAACCCTAATGTGGGACAAGAAGACGAAAGGTTGTTTTTTTTTATTCTAATTTGTAAAGATCGTATCGTTCCTGGTGGCTGGCAATACAGCTATAGGTAGCAATTCATTCAGCCGCTTAATCGCTTTAAAAATGCATCCAAAAACCACCGACAATACCTGTATAACAACGATGCTGTAGCAACATTGTTATTGTAAGAGCGAACACTGAATAACTCTTAGGAGAGTAATAAGACATCTTCCCGGGACACCATGCTAAGGCATTAGCCGTAAGCTTGCTAAGGCAAGATATAAGCTAACTTTTGCTTCTGCAGCTGAATGGCTTTTGAGTTTGTAATGCACAACACAATGCGATAGGAAAATAATCTGTACTAATTGGAAAAACATGAACAATTATATTACATTATCTGTAAAGTATTAGCCCACGTTTTATGTTTTGTTCGTACACAGCTAGCTCGACAGCAAATGCAAAGACATGGTGTGCTGCATGTATCTTGATCAATATTGTAGTAACTCACTCGATGGACAGTTGTCTGTTTGTTCCAGCTGGCCGGGGAAGTTTTTTCAAGTTGACTTTTGATAAGCACGCCATATATGTCCGTATAGTTCCACATTTACACCGTCAAGTCACACGGACCTCACACTCTTGGCTTCTGTCTGCTCCAATGTTTCACCCTCTCTTTGTTCTTGCTTTTATAAGCAGCAGTTCAACCTCTGTATACTCAGTGTCAAAAAAACAAGGTTGTGAATCCTCATTTGTCCGAAATTAGTCGTCTTTGTTGTCTGTTACCAAGACTGCCACTCGCGTTTTCGTCCGGAAGTAGAAACACATTTGTTGCCGGAAGTCAGAAGGGCACTGCTATGCAAATGGGAATTAATGCATTGAGGAAAGTAGTTCCGGTGATGCATACAATGACCAAAATACAGTAAATATTGTACATATTACATCTTCTTATGAATGTGTCTGTTACAAATTTGTATATTCACTTGCAGTGTGACTTGTCCAGGGTGTACCCTGCCTTCCGCCCGATTGTAGCTGAGATAGGCGCCAGCGCCCCCCGCGACCCCAAAAGGAAATAAGCGGTAGAAAATGGATGGCACTTACAGTGTGCATCTAAAATGATGATGGAGGGTTTTAACGTTATTTTAGAGGGCTTTGAAGGCTGCAACGTTGACTCACATCAGCCGCATTTTGCAAGCTGTTTTTTATCATCTTTAAAATCATTAAAAAAAAAGACATTTGTGCTCTTGTTGCTCATAATGGTTGTGAACAATAGGCAACACTCCAAAAAAGTGCAGTTCCTCTTTAGGATGAGCAAACATCACTTTTTCTATGACACATCTGGTTGTGCTCATGGCATTTTCAAACTGTGGCCCTACGATGAGATGCCAACTTGTCCAGGGTGTACCCCGCCTTCCCCACCTGTGCAGATGGGATAGGCTACAGCACCCCCAGCGACCCCGTAAGGGACAAGCGGTAGGAAATGGATGGATGGATGGAAGTTTGAATCCAAGCATGTTGTCACACTGTTTTACACGTATCATTTAGTAGGCTGCTAGCATTAGCGTTAGTCAAACTAGTTATGAGTTGCAAGTACGTGCTGTGTTTTGGGAAAATACGTAACATGTCTACTTTGAGTGATTGATCAAATCAAATATAAATGAGTATTCTTTTTTGCAGAATAGGCGCCATGTAGTCAAATTATTTTTCAATTATAATGGCCGTGTGTTCCATCAAGGCGGGTTGTTACATATTCCTCAAATGACGACGGTGTTTTCTTTTCGCTTAGAAATGTGGGCTCTTGCTAGGGCTGGGCGATAAAACGATAATAATATATATCGCAATAGACATGTGATCAATATCAATAGAAAATGGGGTCGATAGAACGTTCGATAATTTCACTGAGTTCTGTTTGAAAAAAATAGGAAGAAAGCCAATCTGGAAGCGCACGGCATTCTGGGGGATGTAGACAGAGGAAGGGCTTTAGCCTCTCGACCTATCACAGCCGAGCCTGGACCGCAAGGCATTCTGGGAAATGCCAACAGAAAAACAAAAAAAACCAAAAGCAACAACGGCTAGCTGATGACGAGGAGTAAAACGATTAATTGATACTTTTATTAGTAGATTGCACAGTACAGTACATATTCCCTACAATTGACCATTAAATGGTAACACCCCAAAAAGTTTTTCAACTTGTTTAAGTCGGGGTCCACGTTAATCAACGAAACGGAAATATGAGTGCGGCAGCACAAGAGGAAATTGTAAATAAAAAAGGAAACGTCACGTCACCAGTTTGGCAGTATTTTTAAGTCCGATACGAATAAGAGTAATACTGTCTGCAAAATTTGCACGACGACCAAGTCTGGGAACACGACAAACTTATTTTACCACCTGAGCCGCTCTCACCCGCTGGAGTACAGCAGTTTCAAACAACCATCTACATCAGCCGGTGCAAGTGGAACAGCACCGAAGCGGCAACAACAGACCATCAACGAGAGGTACTCGGCAGCTGTGCCATACGACAACAATTCAAAACGTTATAAAGAAATAACGGACGCAGTGGTGTATCAATTAGTAAAACACATGCTACCGTTCAGCACAGTTGAGAAGTCTGGGTAAGCATTTATTTAATGTCAATATTTGCACATCGACCAGTATTTTCATTTATTTGACTGTTTTTTATAATGCTGACCTCGTTCTAAAGGTTAAAGGTTGTATTTAAAATAAAAGTATATAAATTCAACCTTTTTTCTCCAGGTCTGTATTTAAAATAGTTTTTTTATTTATTTTTTTTTATCAATAATTATCGATATCGACTGATATGAAACACTTATATCGTGATACATTTTTTAGTCATATCGCCCAGCCCTAGGTCTTGCAACCACCTAAAGTTAGTTTGTCAAAGACCATTTGCAGAGTTTGCATTCTGGTATAAAAACTGACTTGTCTGAGAGAAGCTTGGACGATAGCTTGTCCAGCAGATGTCCTCATACGGCTCAATTTGACTGATTTTACTTACTTTGTCAAGGTACAAAACCTTTGCAACAGCGTCCAGTTCTACTCTGTAAGGTCCCCTGCATTTTTCTTTTGTAAGGCCCATTTTTAAATAAATAATTTTTACTCGCTCTGTCTAGCGCTGCACTGTGTTCAACTCAGTAAAGCAACCAAAAAACCTTGGCCTTCAAAAACGGCGACCGCAGACCACAACACATTTCAAGATTACATACCTTTTTCAGGCCCTGTATATGGACATCCTTTCCGCCGTGGTTTGTTGGAATCGAGCACACTCAAGCACGGCACTGTGTGGGTATCGTTATCTGTGATTCCACATTTGTATTCATATACACATGTTACAAATGCAAGTTCAATGTTGATTATGTGCATTATTAGAACAAAAGAATGACGTTTATGGCAAGTAGAAAATATTTCTTCATTAGGGCAAACTATTTTCTCTAAAATACTATAAAGCATGTCTTATCCGATGTCTCTAATAATCGGACAAACTAATCAATAGATTACTTGATTAGTAAAATAAATATTACAGTTAAATATATCGTAAAAACAACAAGACAGCACATTATACTGTAACTGCTTTTGCATGTATGTGATGAAACCATTTTTTTTTCAATACAGTTAGTAAGTGTTAAAAGTATGGATTATTTAAAATGATAACCGTTCAGTTACACCACTAATGGTTAGGGTTGAGTATCGTTTGAATTTGAACGTTTCCGATTCCTATTCTGATTCTTTGTTTTGATTCCGATTCCTGACAATTCTCGATTCCGATTCTTTCTTTGAAAAAAAAAAAAAGGCAGGGTCAAAAAAAAGTTTAGGATATTTTAAATGAGGTAGCTAACCTACAGTTGTTCTGAATGAAATAGTCTTACATTCACCATCAATTTTAATTCTATTAACTTTTTATGAACTCTACTATAAATTCCTCACAGGGCTGTTTTCAACTAGAATATAAATATCAAATCTATGAACTTGAATATAAATATTATAAATTATGAATACATTTTCACAGGGGTACACTTTCAAGAGAGCTTTATTTTTGAAAACCTCATGAAAACACATTTACACACACAAGTGTATGATGCTGCAGGTACTTAAACATGTTACATTGCTCGCACTGATGGGCTAACCTGGTGCAAAAAAGCAAATAAACAATAAGAAACAACTTGCAAAACCCAGTCCAGATTAGCAGCAGGTACAGTATAAAATCAGAGACAGTTCTTGTTTAGGAAAATGACCATATCCGCCTTCTCAGGCTGGATGCGTCAGCGTTCAGGACAGATAGTGTCTCCTGCTGTGGAAAATACACGTTTGCTGGGTGGGGAAGAAGCTTGAACGCATAAATAGGAGAAAGCGAGATCTGACAGCAAAGGATAAGACGGGACACACATTTATTTGTACTCCATGAACTCGGAGGTGCTTCATCATGTTCGACGTGCACCCTCCTAAGCACGAAACAGTCCTGTCGCACGTGTTATATTTCGCCGATATTTCATTTTCTTTAGTAAAATAAAGCCACACTTTCGACCGTCGACGCCCGCTATCCTTGTTTGACCGACTTGCTCGGCTACATAGAATCGGCTATGCTAACACTTTTGGCGGTGGGCGGTTCTTCGTTGGTGTTCAGCAGCTTCTTCCTTCGGGTCGGCGGACTTGTTATTTTTTCCCGGTCGGCGGACTGGGTATTGAAACTAGGAATCGAAATTTAAACTTTTGAATGATTCTGGGAGAATCGGAAAGTTAGTCCCGGTTCCAATCGATACTCGATAACCAACCCTACTAATGGTAGCATTAGCTCGTCAGCAAATGCCTAACAAACACTGAATTTCAACTGAAAATTACAATTCCAACCATTGTGATTGACTTCACCCTACTCCTGTACTTACGTCATTCTTTACACAGCAGTTTAGATGAGTTGGCGTTTATTCCTGTAATTATGATAATACAATGCTATAGTGTTATTTTAAAGAGAAAGGACGAGTCTTTAAATAACGTCCCACTTTTTTTCCCCCCCCTTTATGTTGAAGAATGGACCAGCAGGACAGCCATCATTAACTTTAGTTATGAGCCTTATTTTTCTTAGACTCTGACAATAAACCAAACACAGGAGATTCCCTTTAATCCTTGCTTATTGTCAGTCAAATGCATTCTGGTATTTCTCTTATTTTTAGGGCTGCAGGTTAAGAGCAGTTGTGCCAAAAAAAACGGACCAAAGAAGAACTAGGTGAATTTACGCAAACCTTTGGATGGAGAAACAGAGTGCAAGAGTTTGAGTGACAGGAAGAGCAACTGTGACAAGGAAGCCAGATGGAGGGAGAAAGACAAAAAAAAAGAAGTGCATTATTCCTCTCTCTTCCTTCCTCCTTTAAGCCGTCGAGCTCGCAAGGCTCTGTAATCGGATGGCGAGAATGTGTGACAGCTACCTTTAGGGCTGATGTAGTGTGTTCAGGTGGAAGAAAGTGTTGCATTTGTCCAGGCAATCATGTGTACATCGTGGCCAGACACAGTCTTTGGGCAGCTACTGTTGACCTGGTGGAGTATAATACCCATAGAGGACAACACATTTCATTTTTCTCCCATTGCTTGATCTGTTCGTTCTGTAAACTGCACACGCCTCAACTTCTCATCTTGCTCATGCCTCGAAGGAAGGGAGGCAGCATAGTCTGTCACTGTGGTTTTGTAAAACATTTATTTTATGCAAATAGCTTTTGTTTACAGGTCATTTGAACCCTAAAGCCTCACATCAATCACCATAGTCATCAAGGTAAACCCAGTGGAATATTTTCACTGATCCTGAATGGTCTTTTCTGTTTTTGCAGTATTGGTCTAAAGAAGTAAAATTTTATGCAAAGTCAGCTTTTCTCAGCACACTTTTCCCTCCTTCCTCAAGTAGCGCAGGCTACTAGTTCAACGCATAGTGATTGTGGCGCTGTTTTCTACCTCAAATACCTTTTTAACATCTCAGTTAGGTCTGGACCTTGGATGCAGAGACAGAACAGCACGAGAAACAAAGCTTATGGCTAAATCTATAACAAACATAGTCAGCTGGAAGGCTGGAGAAAATTGAGCAAATATAACCTTGCCAACAATAACAAAGGAGAAACCGGGAAACTGGAGGGCTGGCAGGTTTCACAGGAAGACATGACAAAGTGAAAGAACCAGCGTGGAATTGCCCGTTCCACTCAGTTTTAACACCAACTAAACATGAACCAGGTGTGCCAATTGTCTCACCTCCATCTGCAACCAAGTCTGTAATCAACCAAAGAGAGAGAGTGAAACAACTCCAAGAGGACAAGACAAACATAAATGCGAAGAGGGGAATTGTAAAACATGACATGACCACCGCTCTAAAACAACACCTCCAGGCAACTTCAACCCTTTACTAAAACCCTCCTCCATTCACATCCCATCCCCCCAAAATGTAAATAACTTAAGGTAAATAATCAAATGTATTTCTAATGTATATACTTGTTCTTATGCTATCCGAACTCACTATGTTCTCTGCTCGCTGTACATATCCTACTAAGTAAGACCTACAATGTTTCAATGTCCATTTCTCTGTTGATGCAATTGTTGATGACTGAAGTACTGATATCAACCAAAGCTCCTCATCCCACCCCCCGGATTGTAAATAATACAAACAATTCAATGTATATACTATGATGATTAACTTGGTGTGCCCAAGTTCATAAACTTTTTCGGGTGCTACCATTTAGTGATCAATTGTACGGAATATGTACTGTACTGTGCAATCTACTAATAAAAGTTTAAATCAACCAATCAATCAAGTTTCGAGAAGATAGCCATACCTTCTGACCAGGTTTATAGTTTGGTGCCGTGCAGTGATGGCGATTGGCAAGCCAGTGATTTTGCTCAGATGTATGAGACAGTGCCGCCTGGGTGTAGTGGTAGGGTAGGCGGGCATGACGCAAGTGGGCAGTCACTGAGGGAACAGCTGACCCTGACTCCAATGAAGAAAATACTAGAGTTGGTACCCGTAAGCAGTATGGAATGGAGACAGTCCTGTAGCAGTGCAAACTAGAGAGTTCTGAGCGTATTCAATCAATGAACAATTAGACGGCCACCAGGAAGGTGGAAGACACATTAAATGACCGACTCCAGGCCTTTGTTAGTCTGTACCATCTGTCCGTTGGTCTGCGGATGATAGCCAGAGGACGAGCTCTGTGTGGTTCTTAGAGACCAACAAAATGTCTCCCAAACTGTAGAAGAAAACTTTGGGCTCCTGTCTGAAACAATGCAGCCTTAAAACAGGACACACAAACAGCTAAGCAGTCTCTAGTGTGGAAGAAAGAGTGTGAAGGGCGACAACGTGAACCGTCTTAGAAAAACGGTCCACGGAACTAAGGATTGCGGTATTACCATTAGAAGACGGGAGGCCTGTAACAAAATCTAACGACACATTGAACTACAGGTGGGAAGGAATGGAAAGCGATCGCGGGGGTCCAATAGCAGCTGGATGGGAGGACTTATTGTGCGCACAAACCGTGCACGCGGTCACTAACTCCCTGACATCTGCTCGCAAAGAGGGCCAACAGAACCTCTTTGTCAACAGGAAAATGGTGCGAGCCACACCTGGATGGCAAGCAAGCTTGGAAGAGTGTGCCCAAGTTAAGACATCGGGGCAAAGTCCTGGAATTACATACAGCCGACCAACTAGGCAACCCTCAGGAGGTAAAGAGTGCTTGACAGTGTTAGCAACTTTTTTCTACACTTCCAACTGAAGGGCGCCCAAGATTGTGGACTTGGGGATGATGGTGTCCTGAGAGGCCTCCAAAGAGGGGGTTGAGTAGATCCTGGAAATATCGTCAGGCTTGCCATTCCGGCAGCCAGGACGAAAAGTCACAATACAATTAAATCTGGTGAGGAAAAGCGCCCCTCGAGCTTGTCTGTGGTTAAGTCTTTAAGCTATACATAGGTATGCCAAGTTCTTGTGGTCGGTGTACACAAAGAACGGATGTTCAGTGCCCTCCAGCCAGTGGTTCCACTCCTCCAGCACAACGGCCAACAACACCTTGTTACCAATATCATAATTCCACTAAGCGGGGGTCAAGCGGCAGGAGAAGAAGGCGCAGGGATGCAGCCTTTGGTCGGAGGTGGACCTCTGGGAGAAGACTGCTCCTACGCCAGAGTCTGAGGCATCAACCTTTAAAAAAATGCACAATAACAGGCGCATTTTTAAACAAATGTCTTTCAAAAGCCGCGTTGGCGTGAGCAGACCACAAAAATTTAACCTTAGTGGAGTTGAGTCTTGTTAAAGGCGCGGTGACTCAGCTGAAGTTCCTGATAAACCACCGATAGAAATGAGCAAAACCTAAGAACCGCTGGAGATGTTTTCTGGATGTTGGTACAGGCCACTCTAGGACCGCATTGATCTTAGCCGGTTCTGTTTTGATCTGCCCCTTCTCCACCAGAAAACCCCAGAAAGGAAACAGATGAGATTGAAAACACATTTCACCGCCTTGACAAAAAGTAACATTTTCAAGCAACCTCTGTAAAACCAGGTGAACTCTCTAGATGTGCTGATCCAGTGAACCTAAAAAAAATAAGAATGTTGTCACAATAAGAAGCGTCTTAACGTGTCGCAAAGAACTTCATGAATAGAATAGAATAGAATAGAGTTTTATTGTCATTATTGCAATGAACAGGTTCAAAGAACAACGAAATTGGAGCAGCTCCTCCTAAGGTGCATATACAATATGGTAGTATAAATAAAAAAATAAAAAATAAATAAATAAATAAAAAAAAAGATAGAGATGACAGATGTGCAGGCTATAATAAGGCTATGGAAAACCGTCAAAGCATTTGTAAGTCCCAAAAGGCATAACCAGATATTCAAAATGGCCAAGAGGGGTATTGAAAGCAGTTTTCCACTGCCCCCTCTCGGATCCAGACAAGATGGTAAGCGTTGCGGAGGTCGAGCTTAGGAATAAACTTTGCGGCATTTAAAGAGTTAAAAACTGAACCTAACAAAGGGAGACGACATTTATTCTTGACCACTATATTATTGAGAGCACTGTAGTCTATGCACAAGCGTAAAGTCTTGTCGTTTTTCTCTACAAAGAAAAAAACGGCAGAGACGAAAGGAGATGTAATGACTTTTTCAATGATTCTCTCTAGGGTTTGGAACTATATAGTCATAACGAGGGCAGCTCAGACCACGGGAGAAGATTAATACCACAATCATATGGGCGTTTCGGAGGGAGAGAATGTGCTGTCTTAGCTAAAAATGTCCCGAATATCATAAGTAGAAGAGACGAAAGACAAATACATTTTCTAAGGGGAGACATATTTGACGGCTGGATGCGGGCACGCAGAACTAAGGGAGCGGGTGTGGCAAAACACTCTCCAATTAACAAGCATATTTTGTCCAGTCGAAATGAGGACTGTGTTGATTAAGACAGGTTAGCCCTAACACCACTGGAGCAGCTCAGGAAGGAATTAAAGAAGATCAGTATGATATGCAACATTGGCTTTGAGAATCCCATCAACGAAGAACCTTGGATTGAGGTAGTTTCAACAGCGGAATAGCATGATGTAATGCAAAAGTCTCAACTAAAAACAAGAGTCCGATCCAGATTTGACTAGTACCTCAATATCAATGTTCTTTTTGGCTCAAGAGTAGCTAGCGTACTTGGCAGTTGCATATGGTTAGCTGTCAGGTCAGCTGATACAGGTGTTTTCCATTTCGATTCCGGACGTGATTGACGAGCAGCTTGAGTGCGTCAAGGATAGCGGGTGACACGATGGGCGACCTCCCCGCTGAAAGATGCACAGATCCAGGCGAAAACGTCGGTTCCTCTTTATCAGGAGTGAGGCGGCTCGCTCCCAACTATATCGGCTCCTCTGTCACCAACTCTGCTGAGAATTCACTATGAGATGGCGGGATGACCCAAAATGAGTGCTCTACGGGTACACCTCGGCCAGTGGCCGTGGCGAGTGCACGCTGCGGTACCTTGTCCTCTTCATGATCGATGAGCATCTTCTCAATACGAATGGCCAGGGATATTAGACTTAGACTTCCGTTTTTATTGTCATTCAAATTTGAACTTTACAGTACAGATAAGAACAAAATTTTGTTGCATTTGCTCTTGGTAGTGCAGGATTTAAAAAAAAAAAAAAGCAATAAGGTGCAGATATAAATAAATAGATTACTGTACAGACAAATACATTGCACTTTTTCACATGCGCCCATGTTTATGGATGTATGTTATATTGTCTTTTTTTATTCCAGCGAGTTAATCCATTTTGGGGGGAGTTGAGGGGATAATTTGATTATGATGCGTTCTGAAGTCTTACGGCCTGAGGGAAGAAGCTGTTACAGAACCTGGAGGTTCTGCTACGGATGCTGCGGAACCTCTTCCTAGAGTCCAGTATTAAGTCGTCTAGGTCATTGGTGTTCTCCAGGGAAACCATCTGGTAACGAATATGGTTTGCAAAGCAGTGGCATTCCAGTTGCTCTGTGCCACAAGCTTGCGGAAGTCTATGGCGTCGTCAGACGCGACGCGCGCGCTGGTATATCGAAAATAGATACCTTGCTGCCTTTCGGCCAGGTACATTGCGCTCAAAAACTTGTTCCATTGCATTGGCAAGTGCGGAGTAGGAGGAACAAATGGCTGAACAGCGGTTCCAATCCACTCTAGCCCATGTCACTGCTTGCCCAGAGAGGTGGGAAATGACAAAAGCCATGCTTGCTCGGAACGGAAAGCTGACGCTTGCAGCTCAGAATGAAGTTCACATTGAGTGAGGAAAGAGCGGACGTCCCATGAGTCTCCACATAAGCGTTCTGCCGGAGAGAGTATGGAGCACAGAGAAGGTGAGTGTGTTTATGGAGGGGGGAATTTCGTCGGCAGTCAGTTGTACCAAATTTTCAGCAGACGAGGTTGGCCCATAGGGATCAACATGTCCTAATGATAACTGCACATTTATTTTAGATTCTAATACCTCCATGCAGGCATCCCGTTGATCAGCAAATTCCTGTATGCTTGCTCCAAGGGCGCCAAACTGCTCTCTCTGTCTGCTAAGGCGTTGTCCTTGGTGGCAGAGTGCCTGCTTTAGTGAATCCATTTCGGTGGGGTCCTCCGTTCTTATAGCTGGTTCTTCCTGTAAAGTCTCAGGTCTGGATTCCAGATGCAGAGGTGGAACAGCAGGTGAAAAAACGGGTTGCCCGTTCCCCTCAGCTTGAATAGCAACAAGACAAACATAAAACAAATGTTCCCAATTGTCTCACATCCAGCTGCAAACAAGTCTGTAATTAGCAGAAGAGAGGGAGAAAGTGAAACACATCCAAGAGGAAAAGGCAGACGGGAAATGTAAAAAATGAGAACTTTTGTCAGTGCTGAAGCGACATTCGTGACCAAGTAGCATCCACACAAGGCTTTTCTAAACCTTAAACACACCTTTCCTGTATTATGTCACTTTCCTTACGTCAGCTCTCGCAAATCAGTCATGCGAATTAGGGATGTAGCAATTGCCGTTATAATGATAAACTGCGGTAAAAATCCTGATTTGTATTTGTAGTATTATCCGTACCATTTCAAATTAGAATTTCTGTAAAACCGTGATTGATCACCAAAATTTGAAAAACTCAGTGGTACTGCTCATTTTCTAGAAGGGCAGCTTGCGTGCTGATCGCTAGCTGGTATATATGCTTAAAAGCATACAAGACAGATTAATGTCTTTACTCTTCACAAACATCTGTTTTGACTTGATAACAAAAAACACTCAAACTCAACAAATTAAAATAGAAGAAGATGAACATAGATTCAAACAACAATAATATGGCTCTGAAAAAAGATATTTGTTTCGCCTGCCAATGAAAGTATATCATGGTTATTGCTCATATGTTGCTATACAACTCGGAAAATAGATTTCACTGTATAAACAAGTACTTTTCAGGCACATTCCACAACACCGTGATTAAACCGCAATAAAGATAACCGTGATAACTTTTAATATGACATTTTTAGATCTGTAAATCCTTAATGTGTGTAAAAAATTGCCTGCTTATTTACTGATACAGCTAATATGAATAGCGGCAGCAAACATTTGAAGACAACGGAAGAGGCGTCTTTACTTTGTAGATAAACATGGGCATATCTAAACCAGTTCACTTATCGAGAAACTCCTGTGGACATCCAACACGGACTTAAATGTGCCTTATCATGTCAAACCGATGTTTCTTACCTATTGGTACCTGCTATTGGATTCACCACCGTATACTTTTGAAGCTTAATATACCTAGGATGAACTACTGCTTATAGAAGCAGAAGAGGGTGAGAAGTTGGAGCAAACGGAGGCCAGTAGAGTGAGGTGAAAACGACAACACTATCAATCGGGAACTTGGAGACAAGCTATTGCGACATAAATGGATTGCTTACCCAAAATCAATAGGAAATGTACCCAGCCAGCTGTACCAGGTGAACAACTGTCCATCAAGTGAGTCCCTATATATCGACCACAAAACATGCAATTTTGGCTAAAACTTTACAGCCACTGTAATATGATTGTTCATGTGTTTGAGTCAGTACAGGTGATTGTCCTCTCACAGTGTTGTGCTTTACAAACTTAAACGTGTTCTGTGTTGACATAGTAGCTAGGTTATCGCCTGTAATACCTTTGAACGACAATGTGTTATTGCGATATAAATAGAGTTTTTCAGTGTTTGCTGTTACAATAACAATGTAGCTACATCTTGGTTATTATACAGGTTACGTCACTTTAAGGTAGTATTGTTGACAGTTTTTGAATGCATTTTTAAAGTGATTTAGAGGTACATTGCTTCCATTAGCTGCATTGCTTGCCACCTAGGGTGAACTGATTTTTACATGTTAAAAAAGTGATGAAACAAACTAACCTTTGTCTTCTTATATCTCATAATGATTGTCAACGATAGGCAAAATTCCCCAAAAAGTGCAGTCCCCCTTTTAAAGCTGGTGTGCGCGCTAACGCATTGGGAATCAATGCGTTAGCATCCCCCTTATAAAGTTTTCTGCAGCCTGGTCTAGTTGTGTTGAGAGTTATTAAAATAATATATTTGGTAGTTTTTACTGATTTCAATTGTGCACAAAAAAAAGACACAATAACTACAAAACAAAGCTGACAGGCAGGGGAAATGCTCACTCAGTGTGAGGGAGGGGAGGTTCATTTTCATATTTTGAAAACGAGAAAAAAAGAGGTTTGAAAATAGGTCTGTAAAACAAAATCTATTAACATTTTTTACCAAAGAACCACCATTTCATGTTGTGTGGACCACAGGGAGGTGTTTTAAATGTAGGTAAAGAATAAATGATATGATATGACCGCTTTAAAGTACCAGTAGAGTGGGCAAAAGGGTCGCCTCAATTTTGAAGCTTTTATCATATATATCTGATTTGTAACACCAAAAAACTTACAAAGATTGCAAATAAACAGATAGGATCAAAATAGTACCAATCTCATGGAGAAAATGAGGAAGCCAGTCATGTGACTGCGTGACGTCACGCTAAGAATCACAGATCCCTTCTCTATCAACAGCAATGCTAATCAAGCCGACTTTGAGAGCCAACAATTTCTTTGGGAAAAATTTTGATCAAGGAACTAATATTTTTTCATCCAAACACAGAGGATGAGCAATATGTTTTAAAACCTAAGTGATGGATACAGCTTTATTGTGACACTAGGATCTGCAGCTATGCGAGTTGCTAAACATAAAAACTCACCATAAACCAAACCAAATATAAACAAACACTTAAAGGGGAACATTATCACAATTTCAAAAGGGTTAAAAACAATAAAAATCAGTTCCCAGTGGCTTGTTTTATTTTTCGAAGTTTTTCTCAAAATTTTACACCTCCCGGAATATCCCTAAAAAAAGCTTTAAAGTCCTTGATTTTCACTATTTGCGATGCGACTGTCCATTTCCCTGTGAAGTCATACAGGGCTGCCAATACAAACAACATGGCGGTTACCACAGCAAGATATAGCGACATTAGCTCGGATTCAGACTCTGATTTCAGCGGCTTAAGCGATTCAACAGATTACGCATGTATTGAAACAGATGGTCGGAGTATGGAGGCAGATAGAGAAAACGAAATTGAAGAAGAAACTGAAGCTATTGAGCAAATAGCTAATAAAGCTATTCGGTGATCGCCTTCTAACCAACGATTGCATCTTTGGACCACTGGAGCAACTTAAATCCGTAGATTGGTAAGTGTTTGTTTTGCATTAAATGTGGGTATCTAGTTTCAAATGTACATACAGCTAGCGTAAATAGCATGTTAGCATCGATTAGCATAGCATGTTAGCATCGATTAGCTGGCAGTCATGCTGCGACCAAATATGTCTGATTAGCACATAAGTCAACAACATCAACAAAACTCACCTTTGTGATTTCGTTGACTTAATCGTTGCAAATGCATCTGCAGGTTATCCATACATCTCTGTGCCATGTCTGTCTTTGCATCGCCAGTAAAATGTGCAGACACTCTGGCAAATTCAATGGGGGTCTGGCGGCAGATTTCTTGCCAGTGGTGCAACTTGAATCCCTCCCTGTTAGTGTTGTTACACACTCCGACAACACACTGACGAGGCATGATGTCTCCAAGGTTCCAAAAAATAGTCGAAAAAAACGGAAAATAACACCCATTTAGAGTTCGGAAATCGGTTAAAAAAATACATGGTCTTTTTTCTGCAACATCAAGGTATATATTGACGCTTGGTGATAATGTTCCCCTTTAATGTAATATTTCCACTCTCGCTGGGATGCTGACCGGCTCATATAATTCCGTTGTGATGAAGAATCAATCAGAATCCTCATGTAGGGTTAAAAATAACAGTTGTACGTGTTTATTTGTTGGGGTCTTCTTCACATTGTTTTTCATCATTTGGTATCTTAGATTAATCATTAATTTATTCTGGTTTCTTACAAGCGCAGGCATTTTAGTTCAAGTCAGGACTTGCACAGATGTTGATTATACTGGTTAATAGCTAATGCATCACTTATGTGCGGATTCAGGTTTGCTTTTTGTCGTATAAGCTTGAACTTGTTTTGCACATTTAGAACCATCCATTGTTTTTATCATTTCTTGTGTACACGATTTTAAAAATTCTTCAAACATGGAATTATTCAAACTATCCAGCAGGGAAATAGAGAACATATTCCATCTCATCTCCATCTCATAAGAGCCAGGCGTCTACTGTGATCGCCTGATGGCAGAGCTGCTTCCTCTTTGGGTTTCTCTTATTAAATAATTTAACAGCTGCCGTCTTGCCAGAGGTTGTGTGCGGTCCTCTAAAGTCTGCTGATATTCTCTCCTGATTATAACCAGTATCAACGTAAACATAACCTCAGGGTGCTCCATGATGTGTGACAATATAGTCTGTGTAGAAATTGCCAAAGGTTTGTTGCCTTTTTAAAACACTACTGTCTTATCAATAATGCATAAACAACAGAATACAGATGTACTGTTTATAGTTTCCAGACAAGCTGACTTAAGCATCATATTATTCTGACTATGTGCACCTTGCTTTTGCAAGATATAGATCTAAACAAAATTCTACTTCATGGCCGCTTTTGGCATTGATTTTGGTGGGGATGTTGTACAGCAGAACCATTTTTTATTAGTTGTATTTTTGAGACAAAGCAAGGTGTAGAAGACAGCCCTGACTGAATAATTCTTCGTATGTTTTCTGGAGGCTTGCTCTACAAAGAAAGTTTAAAGGCCTACTGAAAGCCACTACTACCGACCACGCAGTCTGATAGTTTATATATCAATGATGAAATATTAACATTGCAACACATGCCAATACGGCCAGTTTATCCATCCATCCATCCATTTTCTACCGCTTATTCCCTTTACTGCCGGTTTAGTTTACTAAATTACAATTTAAAATTTCCCGCGGAGTTTCCTGTTGAAAACGTCGCGGAATGATGACGCACGCATGTTTGTGACGTCATTGGTTGGAGGGGACATATTAGCCCAGCACCACTTACGGCTAAAAGTCGTCTCTTTTCATCGTGCGATTACACAGTATTTTGGACATCTGTGTTGCTGAATCTATTGCAATTTGTTCAATTAATATTGGAGATGTCAAATAAGAATGCTGTTTTGCAGCTGCCTTTAGTACCGAAACACAGCCAATGTTTCTTTGTTTGTTGTGAAGCTTTAACACAGAGCGGTCAAGCGAACATGTTTCTCTATGTCAAACAGCAAGTTTTTTGGAATGGACAATTGTGATATTAAGTTGGCTCTTACCGGAGACTTGAATGGATTACGCGACCTCATCCTGAAGCTCAAAAAGGCAGCTGTGATCTTGGCTTCTCGGCTTCTCTCAGAGACACTGGCGTTCACCGCAGCCATCCGACTTTCGGGTTTAACTTTATAATCTCATTAAAATACTATTAACACAATAAACAGATAAGGGATTTTCCAGAATTATCCTACTAAATGTGTCTAATTACATCTGAAACTCTCCCACTGCCGCCACCTGGAGCCGTTGCCTTTTCTTTTTTTTTTCTGTCTTTATTAGTGCTTTACTCTAACTTTCCTCGTCCACAAATCTTTCATCCTCGCTCAAATTAATGGGGAAATCGTCGCTTGCTCGGTCCGAATTGCTCTTACTGCTGGTGGCTCACATTATAAAGAATGTGTGGATGTGAGGAGCCCTCACACCGGTGACGTCACGCGCACATCATCTGCTACTTCCGGTACAGGCAATGCTTTTTTATTTGCGACCAAAATTTGCAGACTTTATCGTCTATGCTCTCTACTAAATCCTTTCAGCAAATATATGGCAATATCGCAAAATGATCAAGTATGACACATAGAATGGATCTGCTATCCCCATTTGTATAAGAAAATCTAATTTCAGTAGGCCTTTAACTTATCCAGAATGTCTTCTTCGTTTTCCCGCTTAACACTCATAGGCACATTTATCTTCATGTATGTATGCATGTATGTATGTATGTATGTACATGAGTATAAAAGCACATTCTATAAAAGTGACTTGCCTACAATCATTTCAAATTTTCAAAAACAAAACACATATCCCCAAAGATACTGTAAGGCAAAGATAAAGTAAAAACGACAACAGAATCCATCTATCCATTTATTTTCTACCGCTTGTCCCTGTCAGGGTCATAAGGGTGCTGGGGCCTATCATAGCTGCATTAGGGTGGAACGCGGCTTACACCCTGGACAAGTCGCCAACAAAATAATATTTTTTTGAATATATTTATTTTTACACTTGGACCAAAAAAGACTTGCTGAATGAACATAATTTTGTTTGATAAAATGATATAATATTGATGAAATCCATCCATCCATTTTCTACCGCTTGTCCCTTTCGGGGTAGTTGGGGGTGCTGGAGCCTCTCTCAGCTGCATTCGGGCGGAAGGCAGAGTACACCCTGGACAAGTCGCCAACAACAGAATCTTATTTGAAATATATTTATTTATAGACTTGGACCAAAAAAGACTGGCTGAATGAACATATTTTTCTTTGATAAGATGATATAATGATGAAATAAAATCTCTAAATAAAAACACCAAAAATCTTGGCCATTCAAACATCAAGTGTACTTAAGAGCAATCTAACAAAGTAGTTCAACTTGTCAAAAGTTTTCAGTCGTAATATCACCCTGTGGACATAATGGATGAGAACAAACTGATTCTGTAGGTCCAAAATCAAATAATCACATTATAGGCATATTCTGGACAGCTGTTTGGGGACCTTACATGGAAGTGGGAAGCAAAGGAGTGGTTAGTATGAGTTGAATGAGACGTGTGCACAAATCTTGCTAAGAAAAATGAAAGTCTCTCTGAAGGTTTTTGAACTATACTCGCGGGCCACCAGTTGAATAGCGCAGATGATGAAAAAGAGAGGACATAAAAGGGAACCTTGAATAAACACTGCTAGTATAAGTAAATAAGTTAAAGAAAGGTTTACTGACTGTATCTGAAGTAACTACGTTAGAGCAGGGGTCACCAACCTTTGGGTACTGATTAATGCGAAGGGCTACCAGTTAGATACACACTTAAATAAATTGCCAGAAATAGCCAATTTGCTCAATTAACCTTTTATATATATATATATACATATATACATATATATATATATATATATATATAAAACTGGGTATTTCTGTCTGTCATTCCGTCTTAATTTTTTTTTTCTTTTACGGAAGGTTTTTTGTAGAGAATAAATGATTAAAAAAATACAGTTTAAAAAATACGGTTTAAAAGAGGAGAAAACAGGAAAAAATGAAAATTTGATTTTGAAACGTAGTTTATCTTCAATTTTGAGTCTTTTAAATTCAGCCGAAAAAAGAAGAGAAAAACTAGCTAATTTGAATCTTTTTGGAAAAATTAAAAAAATAGTTTATGTAATTTTTCTCGATTAAGATACATTTTAACATTTTGATGACATGTTTTAAATAGGTTAAAATCCAATCTGCATTTTGTTAGAATATATAAAAAATTGGACCAAGCTATATTTCTAACAAAGACAAATAATTATTTCTTCTAGATTTTCCAGAACAAAAATTTTGAAATAAATTCAAAAGACTTTGAAATAAGATTTAAATTTGTTTCTAAAGATTTTCTAGATTCGCCAGAATAATTATTTTGAATTTTAATCATAATAAGTTTGAAGAAATATTTCACAAATATTTTTCGTCGAAAAAACAGAAGCTCCAACGAAGAATTAAATTCAAATGTATTTATTATTCTTTACAATAAAAAAAAAAACAATTCACTTGAACATTGAATTAAATTGTCAGGAAAGAAGAGGAAGGAATTTAAAAGGTAAAAAGTTATATGTGTTTAAAAATCCTAAAATAATTTTTAAAGGGGAACATTATCACAATTTCAAAAGGGTTAAAAACAATAAAAATCAGTTCCCAGTGGCTTGTTGTATTTTTTGAAGTTTTTTTCCAAATTTTACCCTTCTTGGAATATCCCTAAATAAAGCTTTAAAGTGCCTTATTTTCGGTCTCTGCGAAGACACTGGCCATTTCCCTGTGACGTCATACAGTGCTGCCAATGTAAACAAACAACGGCGAATACCACAGCAAGATATAGTGACATTAGCTCGGATTATACTCGGATTTCAGCGATTTAAGCGATTCAACAGATTACGCATGTATTGAAACAGATGGTTGGAGTATGAAAATATTGAAGAAGAAACTGGAGCTATTGAGCGAATAGCTATTGACGCTATTCATAGCCATAGCATGGCCGAATAGCTGCGTTAGCATCGCCGGTAAAATGTGCGGACCAAACGATCAGGACTTTCGCATCTTGTGACACTGGAGCAACTTAAATCCGTCGATTGGTAAGTGTTTTTTTCGCATTAAATGTGGGTGGAAGGAAACGTAATATAGTTGCAAATGCATCTACCATTTATCCATACATCTCTGTTCCATGTCTGCTTTAGCACCGCCGATAAATAGCATGTTAGCATCGATTAGCGTAGCATGTTAGCATCGATTAGCTGGCAGTCAAAATCAACAAAACGCACCTTTGTGATTTCGTTGACTATCGTTGCAAATGCATCTGCATGTTATCCATACATCTCTGTGCCATGTCTGCCTTAGCATCGCCGGTCAAATGTGGAGACACTCTGGCACATTCAATGGGGGTCTGGCGGCAGACACTTTCGCATCTTCGGGCCGGTGGTGCAACTTGAATCCCTCCCTGTTAGTGTTGTTACACCCTCCGACAACACACTGTCGAGGCATGATGTCTCCAAGGTTCCCAAAAATAGTCAAAAAACGGAAAATAACAGAGCTGAGACCCGGTGTTTGTAATGTGTTGAAAATGAAAATGGTGGGTGTGTTACCTCGGCGACGTCACATTCTGACATCATCGCTTCCAGCGCGATAAACAGAAAGGTGTTTAATTCGCCAAAATTCACCCATTACGGTACAGATGTATATATTGCACTTTTGCATTTGCATCCACGTTTATGGATGTATGTTATATTGTCTTTATATTTTAGCGAGTTAATCCTTTTGAGGGGGGAATTGAGGATTATTATGATGCGTTCAAGAGTCTTATGGCCTGAGGGAAGAAGCTGTTACAGAACATGGAGTTGGTACTGGAGGTGTTGTCGCCCACTCTCACAGACTGCGGTCTTTGAGAAAGTCAGGCAGCCAGTTGCATAGGGGGGTATTTAATCCAAGGGGGGCCAGTTTGCTCACTAAGTGCTGCAGGATGATGGTGTTGAAAGCTGAGTTGAAGTCCAGAAACAACATCCGCACGTGTGTGTCCTTTCTTTCCAGATGTTCTAAGCTCAGGTGGAGTGCAGAAGAGATAGTGTCCTCTGTTGAGTGGTTAGGGCAAGAAGCAAACTGGTAGGGTTCAAATATGGGGGGAAGTCTGGAGACAATGTGTTCCTTTACCAGTCTCTCAAAGCACTTCATTATGATGGGGGTGAGTGCCACGGGGCAATAATCATTGAGGGAGGAGATTGTGGGTTTTGTGGCTGTCCTAAAACATGATGGTTCCACAGCCTGGGTCGGCGAGGTGTTAAAGATGTCTGTGAGAACCCCAGCCAGCTGTTCTGCACAGCCCTTAAACACCGTGCCGCCCTAAATGTCATCATGTCCTGCTGCTCTCCGGGGGTTCACTCTCCTCAGGGTTCTCCGGACATCCGCCGGTTTTGATAAAGATGAGGAAAACGCACATACTCGTGTGCAGTAGCAATAAGGCAGTAGACGCTAAGTTAAATCATAAAATGCAACCTTATTCGAGCAAAAACGATGCATCGTTTATCTAAGAGAGTCTTCATATCAATTTCCTTGACCCAGCCACACACAAAGAAGTTTTAGACCGCCATGCTTTTCCAAGTTGTTATCTGTTTTATTGTGTAGAATGATGTCTGGAGCACCAGACAGTTCGATATGTCTGGGAATTTATTTGAGCAGTTTCTATGCTGTGTACAACTTGTATTCGTAATATGTTGTGTAAAGTAAATTTAACATTTCAATGAAGCTCAAGATCAGAGCCTGGTGTCTCCTGGTTTTATTACAGCTTGTGTTAGAGTTTGTTAATAGGGTTAGCCGAAATAGCTGCTTAACGTCAGCCTAAACCCTTTCAGTCTGTAAAATTGTCAATTAATACATTTATTGATGTAACATTGTTTGTGTTTATTTTGCTGACCACTGACCAAAGAAATAATAATAAACTAATACCCCCCCCCCCAAAAAAAAAAAAAAAACAACTAATAACTAATAAAATATAGGTATATATTTAATTGCATAGTTTGATTTTTTTTTTTTGCTCGTATCTGGTAAGATCTAGACCTTTTGGAATTCTGAGTTGGTTCGGACTCAGTTTGCTGCACAGTAACCATATTGATTTGGTGGCCCGTCACTTCGTTTACTTCTGTTTAAATGTCACCTATTTAATTCAACCTATTAGCTGCAAAAACATTTTTTCTCCCGATTTTTTAACCGAACCCAGGCCTGTAGTTGATTAGCCATTACCTAGTCCTAAAATATGCATATTTACCTTGAGTACATTATCTCCATGACATCCCCAGTCCCTTGCAGTTTGACGTCCGAATGACAAGCTTGCAACCTAAGAAGGGATTTATTCTGCTCAGACTTTGGTTGTTAGGGTTGAGGTCCAGATTGTCAAGGCTAAACTTTTTTTCAAGCGATTTATCCTCCTCGACTGTGGCCGCGTGTAAATATTTTACTTTTATTTCAGGTAGACAGGTGTAAAGAGTGGCTTCACGGTGGCAAAGGGGTTAGTGCATCTGCCTCACAATACGAAGGTCCTGATTAGTCTGGGTTCAATCCCAGGCTCGGGATATTTCTGTGTGGAGTTTCCATGTCTTCCCCGTGAATGCGTGGGTTCCCTTCGGGTACTCCGGCTTCCTCCCACCTCCGAAGACATGCACCTGGGGATAGGTTGATTGGCAACCCTAAATGGTCCCCTAGTGTGTGAATGTGGGTGTGAATGTTGTCTGTCTATCTGTGTTAGCCCTGCGATGAGGTGCCGACTTGTCCCGGGTGTATCCCGCCTTCCGCCCGATTGTAGCTGAGATAGGCACCAGCGCCCCCCGCGTCCGCAGAGGGAATAAGCGGTAGAAAAAATGGAAAAAAGGTGTAAAGAGGGGACTTAAGTGCAAAGGCTTGAGCTCATCAGGCCTAATACATCACATGACTGCACACAGTGCTGTATAACACCGCATCTGCTTCTCCCTGCCAATAGCACATCTTTTGTTCATGTTGTCATGGTAATCACTCCTGCAGCACACCCTAATGAGTTTGCATAACTTTTGGATTAATGTACTAAATAATTCAAACAAAATCATTATCTCCTGTTATTACATTGCAGGTCAGTGCTTTTTAGTATTGTGTTTTAATGCATTACACTCCTTCTAGTGGGTGCAATGGAGCGTGCTCACTGCACTCACTGATTGCTCTGTTCTTTTCCTCTATCTTCCCGGCCAAGTATTATTTTTTTCTTTGAATTCTCTTTTTCCTCAAACTTCAATTGGAATGCATGGTGCATCTGTATGTTTGCTTTTTTTTGTGTGACTGCAGAAGAAAGTGTTTGTGCTGGGGATGTTCCGATCAAGGTTTTATGCTTCTGATTATTCATAAGTTGGATTGGCCGATACCAATACCAATCACATGTATTAATAATTATACATTTTTAAATGTATTTATGTTGAGTGTTATTGTCAGTTTTAACAATATCAACACAATATTAAAACTACTACCTTATTTTCCTTTATTACGTACAAGTGCTTGAGCAAAACAAAATCAATAGTACACAACAACCAAACAAAAGTAACTAATTTAAACTATTGGGTTTTTTAGCTTTCTGAGTTTTCCTTTATTTCAGTTACGATTCCCTTTCTTTGTAAAAATGTATTTGAACAACAAAAAATATATTTTAGTAGAATACAAGTATATATCTGATTGCTCTTGTATCAATCACATATTGATATTACCCTTAATATCGAATTTAGAGGTCGATGCGATTTTCTTCTTTTGCACAATGCTGGCACACCAATAGTGTCTGTTGTATTATTGTGACGGGTCTCCAGCCGTCATCGTGTGGGTTGCTGTGACATTCGGTACAGGACGCATTGTAACAGGTTTGACTTTCGTTTATTCTTTCAACAAACATATCGTCTTGTCAGTCGGCCGTGCCAATTTCTAGCTCGCTGGCTCTTCCTGCTCGTCGTGGCGCACCTTTCGGTGGCCAGTGCCTGCGTCTGCTGCGAGGGCTCATCTCGCTCAGAGTCTCTCTCGACGTGGTCGTTGTTGTCCGGGGTTTCCACGCCTACTTCTGCCCCGATTGTTCCTCCCTCTCCCCTTTTATACTGCAGCAGAAGATGTAGATATTGATTGCAGGTGTGTCGCTTACGCACTTGACTCGGCTGGCTGCAGCGTTGCTCCGAGTGCGCTCCGCCTCTCCTCTCCGCCGCATGCCCCGCCTCCTGGCCGCCATCTCGGGTCGGACCGCCGTCTGTCCTATCCAGCTGTCGGCTCTGTCTCTCCACAATTATCATTTCTCAAACTCTTATTATTTTACTTGTATGTTTCATGTTAGTATCTGCTAACTTATTGCTGCAAAGTGGTTCCATTTACACTTCTTAAACTATATTAAGCACTTATCTCAAGATGATATTTAAAGCGAGCTTTGCTTAATTTGGCCTGGTCCGCCAGTAATAATAATACTTGAAAACCATACCCAAGATTTAAGGAATACAGTTTTTTTGTTTATTGGAGCATCTTCCCACTGTGTATGGAGGCATACAATTAGCTTCTAGCCACCTGTGACGGACTTCCTGTCGTCCTCGTGTGGGTTGCGGGGACACCTGACACATGACGCATCATAGCAGCTTTGACATTGATTTATTATTTCAACAAATCTGCTGTCACTTGGCCCTTTGGTCGCGTCACTTTTCAGTGCGCTCCTCCGGCTTGTCTGCTGCGGCTGCACGCCTTTCGGCGTCAGGGGCTTGCGTCCCCTGCGGGGGTGTGTCATTGCTCGCGTGGTGTGGGTTGTCGCGCTTTTTGTCTGCTGGCCGGCGTTTCCTCCTCCGTGCTGCTTCCTGGCTCGTTTGTCCCTCGCCCTTTTAGTACTCTACCAGCAGATAGACAGACTGTGAGCAGGTGTGTAGTATACGCACCTGGCTTAGATTGCCGCTGCAGTGTCGCTCCGCGTGTGTCACGCCTCTTCTCGCTGCCGCATGCCCCGCCTCCTGGCCTCAAGGTGGGCCCGCGCTGCTGCTTTCCGCCCGTTGTCTGCCCCTTCGGCTGCCCGTCGGCTGTGTCTCTCCACACCACCTAATAGCCAGAGAAGAACTGAGTTTTTTTCACGGAAATTGTCTGATAATCCAAAATGTGTCCATCTATCCATCCATTTTCTAACAGAGTCGCGGTGGTGTGCTGGAGCCTATCTCAGCTGCATTCGGGCGGAAGTCTGCGTACACCCTGGACAAGACGCTACCTAATTGCACATAGACAGACAACATTCACAATCACATTCACACACTAGGGCCAATTTAGTGTTGCCAATCAACCTATCCCCAGGTGCATGTCTTTGGAGGTGGGAGGAAACCGGAGTACCCGGAGGGAACCCACGCAGTCACGGGGAGAACATGCAAACTCCACACAGAAAGATCCCGACCCCGGAATTTAACCGCATATTGTGAGGCACAAGCACTAAACCCTGTCAATCCGTGCTGCCAGTAAGGCTCAAAACATATTATATATAACAATATGTCTAACATTTTGGCATTTTTACCTTTTTCCTGCTACACTTAGTTTCATGTTTTAGTACATGTAGGTACATGTACATGTACATGAAGTGAAGTGAATTATATTTATATAGCGCTTTTCTCTAGTCTCTCAAAGCGATTTTACATGGTGAAACCCAATATCTAAGTTACATTTAAACCAGCGTGGGTGGCACTGGGAGCAGATGGGTAAAGTGTCTTGCCCAAGGACACAACGGCAGCGACTAGGATGGCGAAAACGGGATCGAACCTGGAACCCTTCAAGTTGCTGGCACGGTCACTGTACCAACCGAGCCATACCGCCCCATGTCACCTTTATGTGTAAGATCACATATTTTCCTAATTACAGGATTCTATTCATTGCCTGTTTAAATATCCGTCTGCTGTACAGTACGTTGGACAAAGAATAATTATTTACAGCATGGATTACCACTGTGAACTGTGCTGTAATTGGAAACTCTATTGAAGCTGTAAATACACACCACCTTGTTGTCACAGGAGGAGCCTTTTGTCGTCCCTCCCCACGCACACATTTGGCCTACTGCAGCCGTTATTCACCTGGCTGACATTGGAGCTCAGTGTTGGTAACACAAATGTTACCCAAATTAGCAAGAAAAAACTGCACGTAGAAAAACAAGATGCCAATGGTGAAGGAGACATTTTGCTTCATGCCGAAGTTCTGCCCATGCTACACAGGCTGACTTAGAGCAGTGGAGGGTCGATAGAACATCAGCAAGTGCTGCTGAGGAATGGCCAGCAACACATCTTGTTTACGACGTCGTGAAAGTAAATGGATTTGTTTGGACCCCTACCTAATTTTAAATGCAGTAATGAAGCAGTCTGTTACAATGCACATGCCCGGTCTCAAACACCATGCAGCAATAGGGTGGGTTCTTGCATGGGTTTAATTCTCTAATGGCCTACAAATTACATGCGTATTAAAAGGTTGCTGCTTTTGATTAGACACAATGTGTAGAGTGTCACTTATGGTGTGAGGTCAGTATTATTTTAACATCAACAATTTGTGGCATCAGACCACTTTTGTTTAACGGAATACATTTCAATGCAATTGTTTGGGTTGTACAGTGCAGTGCTTCTCCCAGATTGCCAACACTGTGGTGATGTATGGTATTATATTTGTGTCTTAATGTTGAGTTGAGTTTGAGTTTATTTCGAACATGCAAGCATACAACATGATATATCACAATTTCTAGTTTCTCTTTTCAACATATTCAAAAATGAGTAGGTAGAAGCAGAGCTTATTTAATATTACCTATTTTCTTTTATATAAAAGTTGCTAAACTTTTGTTCACTTCCTGTTCTCAATGTATTCTCAATATACTCCATAAGTAATCACAATAAAAATAAATAAATAAACAAATAAATAGTGAAGTAAGTTTTATTCCATACGATGAGATAAGTAAGATTATTTTGAGAATGAAAGAATAAATGGGTGAATAAAATCAGAATGTTTATCATGTCTCTTCTTTTTTGTATTTTGTAAACACTTTAAGTTTGAAGAGTTTCTTGAAGTGGATCATATTAGTACATTGTTTGATTGCTTTGCTTAATCCATTCCATAATTTAATTCCACATACTTGTAGTGATTCTTATTCTGCGCTGAGTAGTTTTTTTTTGTTTTTTTTTAAGTAAGAGACACTCCACCATTCCGTTGTTTCATCATTTATTGGCCACCTGTTTTGGAAACACGAAACACATAAACAGGTCTCTACTTTTCTAGTCCGTCTCTATCAATATCCTAAAACACAAATCTTTCATCCTCGCGCAAATTAATGGGGAAATTGTCGTTTTCTCGGTCCGAATAGCTGTTTTTGTTGGAGGCTCCCATTAAAATCAATGTGAATATGTGAGGAGCCATCAACATGTGACGTCATCGTCTGCGACTTCTGGTAGAGGCAGGGCTTTTCTCCAGTTGCGAACTTTATCGTGGATGTTCTCTACTAAATCCTTTCAGAAAAAATATGGCAATATCGCGAAATGATCAAGAATGACACATAGAATGGACCTGCTATCCCCGTTTAAAATAAAAAAATCTAATTTCTGTAGGCCTTAAAGGTGTGAAGAAGTAACAAATAACACAACACAGTGACCCTGGGACTGAGCCACATTCAACGGGATGCGTGTGTGCTGCCAAAACAGAGGAGATGTATTTGAGTGGAAGGGTGAACCATCAGGAAATCTACTGGCGCCGAGTGAAGGAACTGAAGAGCTTAAGTAGTCAGGAGGAAATGAGTAACATGTTTGCATGCAGGTGGCCACGCCCGTGACCCAGAAACCAGGCACTGCAATAACAACAACAAAAAGAGCGGCAGCAGGGCTACCAGGTCATGACAGAAACCCTGCAGTGCTACTTTGGTTTATGAGTTCAATCAGTTCTGTGAAGGAGCTCGTAACTTACCGTATTTCAAACCAATGTTCCTCATTAAAATGAATCGGAATTAATTTCATTTGTGCTGGTCCCCCTAAAACACCAGCTATTTAACATGTAACATGCTTTTAATAAAACCAAAAACTAAACTTTTAGACAACAAATATTTTATCAAACAGTACAAGAAAATGCAATATGGCTGTAGCTATTGATCGTTTTCATAATTAAGTAATTAGTTTTTTAGTTTGATAAAAAACAAAATTCTGCCAAATACACTCTATCATAACCTTCATTCTTTTTCATTCATCAAATCGCACTTTTACCATGTGTGCATGAATTGAAAAAAAAATGCACCTCCGCTGATCGTCGCCGCACAGATCAACACACCCACACACCAAGCAACGGATAAAAGCAACACAATATGACACAGATTTCTCACTTCATTATTATTCTTATTATGAGAACTGTCATCCTCTGTAATGGAAAATTTTTGGGGGGGATATTTATTTTGTGTTGGTTACACATTTCAGAAAAAAATAACCTTTTTATGCAAAATATACACCAGCATTTAGGAAGTTAAAATGTCAATGCAAGGATCTGCCCATGTGTGTACACTAGTTAAAGTTCCTCTATAACAGTGTTTTTCAACATTTTTTGAGCCAAGGCACATTTTTTAATTGAAAAAAATGCAAAGGCACACCACGAGCAGAAAACTTTAAAAAATGAAACTCAGTAGCCGATATTGACGTTAAAAAGTTGTTCTCGCAAGTGTTGGATATGAATTCAAACCATAACCAACCATGCGTCACTACAGCTCTTGTCTCAAAGTACTGTCATGACCTGTCATATCACGCTGTGACTTATATGGAGTTTTTTGGTGTCTTCTTGTGTGTAGTGTTTAGTTCCTATTTTGGCTTTTGCTGTTTTTCCTGTAGCAGTTTCATGTCTTCCTTGAGCGCTATTCCCCACGCCTGCTTGGTTTCAACAATCAAGGATAATTAAGTAGTCGCTATCCTTCTTTGGGGGGACATTGTTGTTTGTCATGTCATGTTTGGATGTACTTTGTGGACGCCGTCTGCTCCACGCGGTGTAAGTCTTTGCTGTCGTCCAGCATTCTGTTTCTGTTTACTTTGCAACCAGTTCAGTTTTGGTTTTAGTAGCCTTCCCTAAGCGTCAATGCCTTTTTTTAGTCGCACTCGCCTTTTTTTTTATTTTTGGTTTAGGGTTAGATACCTTTTTACCTGCACACTGTTGTCTGCATATTGTTATCACGACAAACAATGTTCCCGACATCTTCAATGCATTTGCTGCTTACTGCCATCTACTGACTAAGAGTATAACATGATAACTCTGCCGACTTTGAGACAGCACCAACACTCAACAACGGCACGTTTGCAGATTATTATTACTGGTTTGCAAAAAATATTTTTTGACCCAAATACAAAACCCCGTTTCCATATGAGTTGGGAAATTGTGATGGATGTAAATATAAACGGAGTAGAATGATTTGCAAATCCTTTTTAACCCATATTCAGTTGAATGCACTACAGAGACAAGATACTTGATGTTCAAACTCATAAACTTTATTTTTTTTTGCAAAAAATAATTAACTTAGAATTTCTTGGCTGCAACACATGCCAAAGTAGTTGGGAAAGGGCATGTTCACCACTGTGTTACATCACCTTTTCATTTAAAAACACTCAATAAATGTTTTGGGAACTGAGGAAACTAATTGTTGAAGCTTTGAAAGTGGAATTCTTTCTCATTCTTGTTTATGTAAAGCTTTAGTCGTTCAACAGTCGGGGGTCTCCGCTGTCGTAATTTACGCTTCATAATGCGCCACACATTTTCGATGGGAGACAGGTCTGGACTGCAGGTGGGCCAGGAAAGTACCCGCACTCTTTTACTACGAAACCACGCTGTTGTAACACGTGGCTTGGTATTGTCTTGCTGAAATAAGCAGGGGCATCCATGATAATGATGCTTGGATGACAACATATGTTGCTCCAAAACCTGTATGGACCTCTCAGCATTATTGGTGCCTTCACAGATGTGTAAGTTACCCATGCCCTGGGCACTAATACACCCCCATACCATCACAGATGCTGGCTTTTGAACTTTGCGCCTATAACAATCTGGATAATTATTTTCCTCTTTGTTCTGGAGGACACCACGTCCACAGTTTCCAAGTATGATTTGAAATGTGGACTCGTCAGACCACACAACGCTTTTCCACTTTGCATCAGTCAGTCCTAGATGAGCTCAGGCCCAGCGAAGCGGGCGGCGTTCCTTGGTGTTGTTGATAAATGGGTTTTGCTTTGCATAGCAGAGTTTTAACTTGCACTTACAGATGTAGCAACCAATTGTAATTACTGACAGTGGTTTTATGAAGTGTTTCTGAGCCCATGTGGTGATATCCTTTACACACTGATGCCGGTTTTTGATGCAGTACCGCCTGTGGGATCAAAAATCCGTAATATCATCGCTTACGTGCAATGATTTCTCCAGATTCTCTGAATCTTTTGATGATTTTACAGACCGTATATGGTAAAATCCCTAAATTCCTTGCAATAGCTCGTTGAAAAATGTTGTTCTAAAACTGTTCGACAATGTGCTTACAAATTGGTGACCCTCGCCCCACCCTTGTTTGTGAATTACTTAGCATTTCATGGAAGCTGCTTTTATACCCAGCCTGGCACCCACCTGTTCCCAATTAGCCTGCCCACCTGTGGGATGTTCCAAATAAGTGTTTGATGAGTATTTCTCAACTTTATCAGTATTTATCGCCACTTTTCCCAACTTTTTTGTCCTGTGTTGCTGGCATCAAATTCTGAAGTTAATGATTGTTTGCAAAAAAAAAAAAAAGGTTTATCAGTTTGAACATCAAATATGTTGTCTTTGTAGCATATTCAACTGAATATGGGTTGAAAATGATTTGCATATCATAGTATTCCGTTTATATTTACATCTAACACAATTTCCCAACTGTTATGGAAACGGGGTTTGTAGGTGAAATTGCATATTCTCCCACGGCCCACCAGGCAATATTTCAAGGCACACTAGTATGCCTTGGAACAGTGGTTGAAAAACACTGCTCCAAACAACAGGAGCGCTCTAGTGTTTTTAGGAATTTGTTGCAAAAAAGTTTTTCTCCCAAGTTTTGAACTGAGCTCGGGGTCTGGTGTCATTACAGGGCCAGACTTGTGAGCCGAGGTACTTGTAAGCGTATGTTGCATTGTATCTTATAAGCGCACTCATTCTTTGGTTCTGAAGTGTCTCTCTTTCATCCACAGGTTAACAGGATTTAACATTCCCTCACCTGTTACCAGTTCAAGCTCAATCTTTTCCCTGAGGCTTACCAGTGACTTTGCAGTAAGTGCACATGGATTTAAAGCATCTTATGAAGGTAAGAACAACATTCTTGTCCACCATTTTTAGTACATGAAAGTAAAACAGAGTCAATAGAAATAGGCTGCACTTCATACAAGGGGAAAATACACCTGCTTGCAAATGTTCTGTCTGGTGGGATCACACTCCAGCTGATGTCCTGTAGGGACTTCCAGTGTTGAGTTCTACAAACATCAGGTAACTCAATTAAGTCAATTAATCTCAGATTTTTCCAATCAACATGCCTACCCCCAAAGTCCTGAACCTTTTCCCAGGCTGCAGGGGCGCATCTGAAATTGCACGGCAGATGGCGAAGGGAATTAGTCGAACTAATGGATGCACCAAGTTATGTGTGCAGAAGCCGAGTTGAGTGCAATGGGGAGCCATCTAAATATGAATTATCCTTCCGTGACCATCTTGCTCACACATTCCCCTGAACGTCTTTTTTTTTTTTCTGAAATCCATCTCTTCCTGTCTGCTTTCTGATAATAAAGGTTCAAATATTTTCAACTTAAGCCTTTTTCCCCATTCTCATTTTATTTTTTTAGCTACTGTCGTAACACTTTCGATCTTTCTTTTTATGTTCACTATTTCCGATATTCGGTAGTTGTTTTGCAGCCTGATCTGTCTCCTGTACTAACAGGCTGACCTCATCGACAAAACTTACTGCTCCTCACTCCCATGATGCCCCTTTTCTTTCCATTTTTACACTGTCTTCATCCTCCCACCTGGCCTCGACGTGACCAGTGCAGGACCTTTACTCTTCATCTGGCCATTAGTTGTTTCTTTCTCCTCTAATCCTCCTCTCTGTCTTAGTGCCCTGGATGCATCTATCTTTCACTTGCATGTGCCTTCTTTGGGAAGTTAAGGATTTAATTCATCTTTATTGTGTGCAGTACAGTCAGTGATATTTTTTTTATTATTTTTTTTAGCGTGATCGGTGGAAACTAAAATCGCTGGGTTGCTCACAGCTATCTTGAAGGTCATCATTATTTGTTAATGGCCAAGTGTTACAGTAGCAACACATAAATATTTTAAAAGCCTTCTCAGCAGGAACTGAAACCTCCACTTGCAACTCTCGTGAAATAGTGGCGCCATTATATTGTACAGCAATACCAACCTATTGTGAGTGTAACTTCATCTTATTTCACAAGCTTCCCTCCCATCGATCTTCTTCTGGTTTAATTACATACCAATCAATATCAGATACCAATATTACAATGCAATACATAGCATCACGATCTTGATATTTACTATTTTTCTAATGCTGAAACACTATGTTGCTTTTTTACAAAGGCAAACTTTATTGTTGTTTACAACATTTTAAATTAGAGTAAATTACCCAACTTTTTTTCTAAGTGCTGTACAACATATACATTCATAAGTTGGAGCTACAGCATCTAGTGACTGAAAATGTGCGTTGCTTATAGACAGGACACTCTTATTAAATCATCGATGCAATTAAGTGCATTTTAATGGGTGTGCGTGTGAAGGAGAGTCAAGGACAATGCCAGATGAAATTTAATTTCTCGGCTGTCCTGCCAGTCTTGTATCAAATATGGTGTGATGGCAAACAGCAAAGTCCGAACCTAGTAATTCACAATTAGTTTCCCTGCATTTAAACCCTCAGACTGCAGACTTAAAGGACCCAATAGAGTCCAGTATGCTAATATCCAAATACTATGGACAATACCAGATGGAATTTAATTTCTCGGCTGTCCTGCCAGTCTTGTATCAAATATGGTGTGATGGCAAACAGCAAAGTCCGAACCTAGTAATTCACAATTAGTTTCCCTGCATTTAAACCCTCAGACTGCAGACTTAAAGGACCCAATAGGGTCCAGTATGCTAATATCCAAATAATATGCGCAATTGGGTGTACTATTAGTGGGTATGTTGCATGTGATCTACAAAGACTGTGTGCAATTATAGTGGTGCAGACTGGCTTATTAGGGACCGCAATGTCCCTATTGGTACAATGGGACAGAGGACCCTATTGTATCTGTAAGGTTTTATTATTCTTTCCTTTTCCGCCGCCTCTTCCAGCTGTAATTTAACCCCCTTAACATGCTTCAAAACGCACCAATTTTCACACATACATCAGAACTGGCAAAAATTGCCATCTAATAAAAAAAACAGACCCCAAAAATCAAAGTTGCGCTCTAGCGCCCCCTAGGAAGAAAAAAATAACAGACTGCTTGTAACTTTCGTTAGCAATGTCGAAGAGACATGAAACAAAAACCTCTATGTAGGACTGACTTAGACCTAGATTTCATAATTTTAGCTTCTAGGGCAAAAATCAACAGAAAGTTGGCAAAAACCCCTTCAAAACAACATTTTCCTAAAAAATGCTATTTTTGCCTCTTTGAGCTGTAATTTGAACCCCTTAAAATGCTTCAAAACTCACCAAACTGGACACACACATCAAGACAGGCGAAAATTGCGATCTAATAAAAAAAAAAAACGAACCCCAAAACTCAAAATTGCGCTCAGCGCAATTTAGGAATAAAACCCAGAAAAAACTGCTCCTAGAAAGAAAACACAGACAAAACTGCTTGTAACTTACAGTAGGAATGTCGGAGAGACCTGAAACAAAAACCTCTATGTAGGTCTCACTTAGAAACACATTTTGAAATAATTGACATTCTTCAGCAAAAATTAACAGGAAGTTGGCAATTACCCCTTCAAAACAAAACTTTTGTAAAAACCTGTCACCTTTTTTCAAACATTATCTCCTCTGAGCGCGTTTGTCGTGTCGGCTTAAAACTCGCACAGGAGAGAGATTGAACCCTTCTGATTAAAAGTTATTCACAGGTTTTAATAACTGCTCCGGTTTTGATTTTACACGCCTTCAAAAAAAACCTGCGCAAAATGTCCTAAAATAAGTAATTTTTGCCTCTTTCAGCTGTAATTTGACCCTCTTGAACACTTCAGTAAACCACTGTCACTAAATACAGTTGGTCGCTATATCCGTAAGTGCAAGTTAAAGGTCTACTATGCAAAGCGAAAGCCATTTATCAACAACATCCAGAAACGGCAAGCTGTAATTTAACCCCCTTAACTTGCTTCAAAAGTCACCAAATTTTACACACACATCAGGACTGGCGAAAATTGCCATCTTATAACAAAACAAACCCCAAAAATCTAATTTACGCTCTAGCTCCCCCTCGGAAAAAACCCAGACAAAATCGCTTGTAACTTCTGTTAGGAATGTCGTAGGGACATGAAACAAAAACCTCTATGTAGGTCTGACTTAGACCAGGGCTTGGGTCACGGGGGCAGCAGCCAAAGGCGGTCCCGTCCATTGCTGCTTCCAGCTTTAATTTAAATAAGTATTTTGTGTGTATTATACGGGGCATCGCCAGGGAGACACTCATTTACTGCACATTCATGTTATCATGCTCTTACCTGTGGCGTTTTGCTGTCTTTTCAAACATGCAGCAGACATATACCACATTTTATGGATATGTTATGGATATTTTAAAAGCATCTACATTGAAACCACTATTTTTTTCCTAATGTGTGCTCTTGTGAGCTGGCTCTGGCACTCACTGCAAATGTGAAGTAGAAAATGCATATTGTCTTATGTTTTTTTTCATGTAGGAGATATTTTATTATGTTATATGTGGAAAAACATTCATGTAATTGAAAAACTAAACGCCAGCAAACACCAAAGTGCATCAATTGAATTTGTTTTAATCAGCCCTTTAATTTAGCTAGCAGCTATAAAATTGTATTGCTGAATAGACAATACGTCTGATATTATTATTTTGACAATCCGTATGTGTTGATAAGCACAACATATGTGTGTAACTTTGTCAGTTTGCACAAACAGACACACACAAACTTCGACAAAAGTTGGCTAATTTTTGAAGAAGTGGAACAAAATCCACCACCCGGGAATCATAAACGTTTCAGACGATCTTGTCCTGGTCGAGTCCAAGTAGAACAAGACCCTGCAGAGGACGTGTGAAAGGGGACTTGATGGAATTGTAAACATGTCTTCATCAGCTTTGCTTGTGCTATCAAGTTTGTGTTTGGGTACACACACATCTCTAGCAGATCAGGCCCATAGTCTCCAGGTGACCGAAATTTTACAGACAAGTCCTCCTTATGTAATCTTTGTAAGTACTAATTACTGTCATTTCTCATGATATCAATCAGTTGTTGAGTAATCGGTGGATAACTAATTATACTTGGAATTAGGGCTGGGCGATATTGCCGTTTTTTAATATCGCAATATTTTTAGGCCATATCGCGATATACGATATATATTACGATATTTTGCCTTGGCCCTGAATGAACACTTCATGCATATAATCACATCAGTATGATGATTATATTTGTATACATTAAAACATTCTTCTTCATACTGCTTCATATATGCTACTTTTAAACTTTCATGCAGAGAGGGAAATCACAAGTCAATTGACCAAAAGTGTATTTATTAAAGTTATTAAGCAATGGCACAAGTCATTTCCAAAACAGAAAGTGCAAGATTGTCAGAGACATTTTAAGTGTCAAATAAAAATGAGCTGCATAATATGAAAAATCAAATAGTATTCGTCATTCATTATGTGGTAGGTTACTATGGTTATGAAATTCTCTTTATGATGTTATATATTAGCGGCAATGCTACTTTTTATAGGAACGCTTGTACCGCATGCTGGACTTATTACGGTTGTCTGTTCGACATTCCCACTTGAAGCCGAACCACCGCCAGACGATGGACACCCTGCTGTTTTTATTGGGAATTTTCCTTCATTTGTTACCAAATCCGCACCTTCTTTCTCTCATACGGCTACATTAGCAGCTAACGTAGCCCAGTCTGCTACGTCTCTGCTCTTTGAGGGCGGACACCTATGTGACGTATCTTAAGAAAGTGCGCCTGCTTGTCTGTGAGAATGAAAGACAGGAAAGAGCGAGAAGAGCCTAAAGTGTACGCCCGCAGCTAAAAGCAACTGCGTTAGAATGTATACTCGAATATTACGATATAGTCATTTTTTATATCGCACTGAGACAAACCCGTGATATATCATATATATCGATATATCGCTCAGCCCTACTTGGAACCCCTCTTTCCATTACCAGGCTCGATATGCCACCCCCTCTTGGTTTGACGTCATCTCCAGAACAGGAGCCAATTTACTCACATAGAACTTGTGTCTAAAGGGATGTAAATAATATTTAAAACCCCGAATTGTATTTTTTTGTCCCCTTGATCCATGCTAACTTCCAAACTGATGTGGTTAACATGACAACATAACATAACAACATGAGCACAAGATAAATAGGCATAAGCGAACTAAGCGCTTGCTTAGGGCCCCGCGTCCACCAGGGGGCCCCCAAAAGCAATTAACTGTTGCATCTGCAGAGCGGAGCTTTTCCGAGCTCAAATTAATAAAAAAAACTACTTGAGATCTTCCATGGCTCAAGAAAGACTGAGTGGACTGGCAGTGATTAGTAGTCGGCCATCAGATTTCTTACAGTGATGTCATAAATGACTTTGCTTCCAAAAAAGCCAGGAAGCACAGGTTTTAAGGAGTGGGTGGAGTGGTGTGGGTGGTGAAGAACCGAGGAACAAAACTGTGATGTGATGGTCAAATGTGTGAATTAAGGTCGTTTATTTTGATTTTTTTCCCCCCCAAAATTTTTGCATGTAGTAACTTTATATTTGTTTATAAAACGTTTTGATACCTTCTTTCTGTTAACTCTGTTCATTATTATTATTTAAGTATTTGCTTGATATTTAATTTCATTATGTTGGTTTTTGTACAATTGAATTTGTTCCTTTTTATATATTTTTAAGTGATTTTATTGTTGCACTTTATTGTTTTTCTTGCAATACGAATTATTTTTGCACATTGCTGTTTCAGGTTTTTGTTAGCAAAAATAATAAAGTGAATCCGAATCAGCTTTATTGTCCAGTTATGTTTAACACACATGGAATTTAACTTAGTAGACTGCGCTCTATTTGTACAAAGTAAATATTAAATATTAACAATTAAATAAAAATATAAACTAGTAATTAAAGACTAATATGTACAAGACTGATGAGACAAGATGACACTTTTACTGTAAATACAAAGCTTTATCACCTGGACTGTTCAACCCCAGGCCACTCTTGTAGCTGAATGTTTTCTACATTTTAAGATTAGAAACCATATGTGGCACTCTGGACATCATTTGTTCATTCATTGGTATTATTTATGTTCTTAAGTGGGCGACCCCCATATCTTTATAAATGACATGTCATTTGTAAAGACATGCCAGGCTGACAATAGGATAACGTAAACATCACTGCCAGAGCCGCAATGAGTTTATAGTAGGTGTGTGAATGATCAACAATCAATATTATTGGCAGAAATAGAGGGCCCCAAAATCTAATTTTGCTTAGGGCCCCATGGAGCCTTGGGCCGACACTGGCCATTACCAAACTTTCCTACTCGTCCATCTCTTATGCCATGGATACCATAGTCTGTCTACTCATGCTCCAAGTCATCAGTAGAAGAGGACACAAAAACAGAATACTAGCGGCTTGTGAATGTGGAGTGAATGAATGATGGGTTCCCACTTCTCTGTAAGCGCTTTGAGTATCTAGTTGATTGAAAAGTGCTATCTAAATCACATACATTTGTATTATTGTTATTATTATTACCTTCTTTTTATTTGTTTATGATTGCGGGGTCTGCACTTCTTGCTCCATTGTTATAACTGGTTCTGACTCTTTCTTTCACCCCTTGTAAGTGGTGCTGATTCGTGGGATCACATTTGGCTTGATTTTTGACAAAAGAAAATGTAATCCAACTTGAAATCCGAATGAATGAAATGATCGCTGCAAATTATACTCCTCTCGCTTGGTCCCATTTTACACCATTATTCCATACCATACCATAATTATGTCAATCTGACTGGAGAGGTCCATACTTTCCTCATGTTCCCATCATTGAGAAAATGTATGCAGGCGGACTTCTTTAGTTCCATTGCTCCAACCTGCAACAATGCATCCAGCAGACATATTTGATAATTCCTTCAATTTTTGCATGAAAATATTGTGATCCGGGATTAAGATGTTACCAAAACACACAGTACACAAGAATTTTCCCTCAGTCTTCTATGGGTGACATCAACAAGCTGTGGCTGTTCCAAATGTGCTGAAACTTGGGGAAGGGGGGTTTGAGGACAATTTTACCTGTAAATATTATTTTTAGGTCCAGAACTATGAAATAGGTGCCAATGTTATTAGCATTAGAGGGGCCCTCTAAAGCCCCACTTAGGAACTCTCAGTTTTGGTTGATTTTGGCCGAGCCAGTGGACCAAAGCGTTAGTTTTTTGTCTGAAAGAAGACCACATTTCCCGTGAAGACCAGAATATAGCGTCATGAATCGTCAAACTACTGTCTCGTACATACAAACTAACACAATAATACCGCAACGATTCAGTGTGTATGATCTTAATACAGTAGGAACCTACATATTTTACTTTGTTTGTGGTTTGCAGTCATCGCATTGTTTTTTCTTTACACAGTTCTTTTTGAGTTTGTTGCATGGCTGGTCGTGTCAGTGTGGATTTGCAAACTATAAAGCTGGTGGCTATTAATTGCTAACACACACATTTCCGATAGCTAAGATTAGTATTGTTTTTTTGATTTGAGCATCAAAGTCACTTAATAGTTTAGCAGGAACAAAGCCCAGGCAGCATTGGTTGAAAACCCCTCCTCGTCTTTGAGCTTACGCAAGCGAGTGAAAGCCGGGCAAATGTTGATCATTGACTGTCTTTCTACCTGGGTAGCCTCCCTTTTTCTTTTATTTTGTCTCGTCAGACAAAACTTTTTGTTTCTTTGGTTGTTTTGCAGCTTCGGCCAAGAAAGCACTAATTACCTAAAGGTGTTCACATTGACTTCCATCTTTTTAACAAATGGAAAAAGGGGGAGTGTAGTATGCCGTAAAGTATGTTTGCACATTTTTAGTTTTTTGTGTGGCCTCCTCAAAGTTGCTTAGAGCCAGTGAAAGCGATACAGATCCCCTCAGGCCATGACAGAGGTGTCATTCAACTAGTTTTAAGCCGATGTATCATCCCAAAAGTTCTAAAAAAAATGTATGAATGATAAAAAGTTACTTACTGCTACATTAAATCGTATCTCATTTTTTGTACTGTAAGGCACACTCAAAATGATTTCATTTTCTCAAAAATGTGCAGTGCGCATTATAACCGGGTGCGTCTAATGTACAAAATAATTATGGTTGTGCTAACCGACTTCAAAGCAATTTTTTTTGTAAATGGTGTACTGATAAGTGTGACCAGTAGATGGCAGTTATGCATTGCGGCTAACATGCAGGTATTATTATGGTGGGTGGATAAGGACCCCAAAATGGCACCTTTTAGGATGTGTTTTGTTTCGCAGTTTTTTGCTAAACCAACTTTTCTTATCCCTTTGTATCTGCTGACGCATACCATATTTTTCGGACTATAAGTCACAGTTTTTTTTATAGGTTGGCCGGGGGGGGGACTAGGCAAAAAAAAAAAAAATTATATATATATATATATATATATATATATATATATATATATATATTTTTTTTTTTTATAGTTTGGTCAAGTCTCACCCCCGGCCAAACTATAAAAAAAAACTGCAACTTATTGTCCGAAAAATACGGTATTTGGGATCTGCACAATTGTAAGTCCCAAAAATGTGCCCGCTTCTACCATTGTACCTCGACACGGTAGTGAAAAAGCTCCTCCCTTTTCTCCATCCCCTTATTGTGCGGCATTCATCCTCTGCTGTTGCCAATTCTAATAAAAATTAGCGTACAGTTAGAATGTACATTTGTCAGTAGACTAAAAACGACCATTACAACAAAGATGACGGGAAGAAGACACTGTCGCAGTGGAGGCACATCCTGAAGAAACGGTCACAAAGCGACTTGAAGATGGTCTGTAAAACATAATCTATGCAACATTTTTACCAGAGAACCACCATCACATGTTATGTAAACCACAAGGAAGTGTTTTTAATGTAGAAAAAAAATAATGGTGCTCTTTTTGTATGAAAATAGACCAGCTCATCTGTAGTGCATCTTATAATCCGGTGCGCCGAAAAATACAGTAATCAATACAAACACCGTAATGCCCCTGATGTTGTACTTTAGTTCACAAGCTTCTTTACAACCATGTGCAGTGCAGATCTGCTTGTGGCAGTTTTTTTTTTCTCAAAGTGCTCTTAGTCTATTTAAAGTAAAAGTGAATTAAGAGCTATACTATACATTGCCTACGGTAATTTCCTACTTTAATAGATGGTCCTGAGCAACGTCAAAGTACGTATGTATAATAATTTTCCACAAAATACGACAATTTCAAACTCATGGTGAGATGATTTCCCATTTCCAATCTGGCAAACTGATTATTTAAGACAGTCTAACAGTGACTTCTAAGCCCTCTTAATTTGTGAGCGGCAGGTGGACGCTGTGTTCAGTACTAAACGCTTTCTAAGGTTCGTGGATGAAAATATTTCTACACCTGTCTTTCTACCGCAATAGCATTTTAACATGCCACATTTAGACAAGACTCAGAGGGGAACATTATCACCAGACCTATGTAAGCGTCAATATACACCTTGATGTTGCAGAAAAAAGACCATATGTTTTGTTAACCGATTTCCGAACTCTAAAAGGGTGAATTTGGCGATCTAAACGCCTTTCAATTGTTCGCTGTCAGAGCGATTACCTTTTACCCGTGACGTCACAACGGGAAGCAATCCACCTTTTTCTCAAACACATTACACACACAAGTCAAATCAGCTCTGTTATTTTCAGTTTTTTCGACTATTTTCCCGTACCTTGGAGACATCATGCCTCGTCGGTGTGTTGTCGGAGGGTGTAACAACACGATCAGGGACGGATTCAAGTTGATTTACTTGGAGTGTGCATCGATTAGCATGGGATTGTAATCGATGCTAACATGCTATTTAGGCTAGCCGTATGTACATATTGCATCGTTATGCCTCATTTGTAGCTATATTTGCATCCAGCCTTTCCCTCCACCCACATTTAATGCCAAACAAACACATACTAATCGACAGATTTAAGTTTCACCAGTTTCAAAAGATGCGAAAGTCCCTCGTTTGGTCTGCACATTTTACCGACGATACTACGTGTGGATATCCTGCGACACTCAAAGCAGATGCATTTCCAACGATAAAGTCAACGAAATCACAAAGGTGAGTTTTGTTGATGTTATTGACTTACGTGCTAATCAGACATATTTGGTTGCGACATGACTGCCAGCTAATCGATGCTAACATGCTATTTAGGCTAGCTGTATGTACATTTGTAGCTATATTTGCATCCAGCCATTCCCTCCACCCACATTTAATGTCAAAAACACTTACCAATCGACAGATTTAAGTTGCTCCAGTGGTCAAAAATGCAATTGTTGGTTAGAAGGCGATCGCCGAATAGCTTCAATAGCTATTTGCTCAATAGCTTCAGTTTCTTCTTCAATTTTGTTTTTGCTATCTGCCTCCACACTCCAACCATCCGTTTTAATACATGCGTAATCCGTTGAATCGCTTAAGCCGCTAAAATCAGAGTCTGAATCCGAGCTAATGTCGCTATATCTTTCTGGGCTATCCGCCATGTTTGTTTCTATTAGCATCACTATGTGACGTCACAGGAAAATGGACAGTGGATTTACAGATAGCGAAAATCAGGCACTTTGAAGCATTTTTTCGGGATATTCCATGTGTGTAAAATTTTGAAAAAAACTTCGAAAAATAAAATAAGCCACTGGGTACTGATTTTTATTGGTTTTAACCCTTCTGAAATTGTGATAAAATCACCTTTAAATACCTTTAAAAGGCGACAGAATTTAATTGTTTCCATCCATCCATCCATTTCTACCGCTTATTCCCTTTTGGGGTCGCGGGGGGCGCTGGCGCCTATCTCAGCTACAATCGGGCGGAAGGCGGGGTACACCCTGGTGTTAGTATTTAATTTAGATGCAGAACGTCCAGCTACTTTGCCTTGTGATGAGTTCATTCACTTCTCTTTGCCTTGCCTGGTTAAAGATTCCGTCAACCACCCCGCTCATAAGCCACTATGCATATGCGATTCCGGTGGGGAAAAACGAGTGCCGCTTGGGTGTCCACAAACACCATCACTCTGTCAAAAATCCATCTTCTTCAAACACCGCCGGAATTGTGAAACACACGGGCGAAATAAATAGCTCAGCCTCTGAGAAATCTCGCACCCAACTACCTCATTTACTAGTTTACATAACTCACCCGTCATTGCGATAAGGATTAATGCAAGCCTGCTTGACTCAGTGACTATGAATTGGGGACATGTACAAAAAAGAAGACTTGGATTAAATAAAAAAATACCATTTGGCTAAAATTGTATAACATATGCTAATTTTGCTGCATTAAAGAGGGCCACCACAGTTGTAAAACTGTTTCACAGCAGGTCTGAAGTGTATTGGGCTGCCCAGTATTAAATTGGCTGTGATAAAACACTTTTTAGATGCATAAAAACACTGCATGTTAAGTGTAATCATAATATAGCATTCAATATTTGGATAATCATAACATTTTAATCACATTTAATTAAAAGAGTGATCATGTAGTGTTTAATAAATCAAAAATAAGCATGGCAATACAATAAGTGTTGGTATCAGTATTAATTATAACTGCCATGATGCATCATGACAGTTATTAGTTTCTGGTATTTTATTTCCTGTACAGCACTCTTATATTTGTTTCCACTTTTGTGCTGGCTCCCTCACCTGTCCCTAATTGACAATCAGGACTCTCTCCCTATGCTTCCTCTGCCTAGTTGATTTTCTTACAATGTTTCGTTTTGTTTTCCCCTGATAAAGGGGATTTTACTTGACCGTTGCCTGCTTTCTCTGCATCCTAGGGTCCAGGATGTAGAAATTAATTCATTACCATCAATGATTAACGCAATTAACCCATTTCAGCGCAGAGTGACTCAAAATCTGAAACAACTCTTTTAACACGTTTAGGGCGGGTAACTTAGTGTTACCATTAGTGTTCATTTGTGGATGCATTCCCAAAATTGCAAATGAAACCACCCCTTACCCTTTCCAAAGTGATCATGATTTATCTTCTGAAAATGCACAGTTAATAATATAAACAAAACAAAACACTACTGGGAAGCGATAACTGAGACAATAAAAAAACAAGCAAACCTGGCAGTAGGTAAAAAAAAAAAGACACAAAAAGTGTGATAACGCCAACATTGGTTGACAGTATAACAAAATAAGTCACACTTAAATTCTGTAACATTCAGTTTTGGAAAAAGTGCAGGGGTAAAAGAATTTAAAATAACCTCTTGTATATAATGTAAACACAAATAATACCTCAAAACAGGTTGATTAAATTTAAACAAAAAACAGCAGACGAGCTCTCGCCCTGCAAAGCTGTTTTGTGCTTTGTAGTGTCGATATGGGCTTGTAGATCTTTATTTGCCACATAAATATAGGTTCCTGCTTTGCACACAGTGCATTCTGCTTCCCATGTGTCACGGCCAGGGCGAAAACACGGATACCTTTTCCGCAAATCATCCGTGAAGTTGCATTTACATTTCGGCATCTCTTGTGTCCTGTCTGTCTCTCGACTCTCTTGCTCTCGGTCTCTGCCCCTCCCTCACAAATGCTGCTGTGTGCGCTCGCCTCCACAATTTGTTTTTTTTTTTAACCCGTTCTTAACCCTAAACGAACATTGAAAATACACGAAACCCTAACTCAAATTGCCGGACATTAGAGGGATTAAAGAAACCCCGCCCGGACAGCCCCGCAATGGAGGACGTATGGTCAGTCTAGTTAAACACATTTCTGCTCACCACACCGCAGGAGCACTGACTCCATGCGCTCTGAATACGCACTGCTGATTGGCTGTTACCGCTCTGCGTGTAACCAATCAGATGGTTTTGTGGAAGGGACAATGCTGGGTGCTGCAGAGAATACTGACAGAGGCAGAGGCAGAACTAAGCTGAGAAGCTTGTTAAGACTTTAGTTTAGGCGTTGGTTCTTTGTTGTTAAGGTGGCCGCCTTAACAACAAAGCCCTGCAGGAAACCCTGGATATGTAGATAGACATATAGCTAGATAAGACAGACATACAGACATATAGCAAAATGAGCAATATGTGGACATTTTCAAAATATCACACACGCACGCATGCACACACATACGCACACACACAATGGCAATGCTTTTGCTGCTGCAGCAAGATGCCGCAGATCTAACTGGGAAGCGAGCGCATTTTTCACAACCATGTAGACCTATTTTCCCGAAGTGACAAAAATGTATTTGAACGCTTTAGGCTAGTACCCTCTTTCTTAAACTTATATTTTGACATTATGTATTTCCCCCGCGGGATAATACAAATTTCTCTTCTGTAATCTGTTTGTGTTTTCTCCTTTGGTTTGATGTTAGGCTTTGTGCCCTTATGTGGGGAATTAAGGGCGTTTACCTTTGCAAATTACGGAACTAAGGGTGTTTACATTTGAGTATTGGGGAAATAAGGGCGTGTTTATATGCAAATAATGATAGACACGCACGTGCTAACCATTTGGCATTCAGCAACTTAAGAACAGCAGGTGGGAACAATTAGGCCGTTTAAGAACACGCCATGAATTTGAATGGACTTTTCTTAGGAAATCACTTAGAAAGAAAGATTAGAGGAAAAGTTAAGAACTTATTGCTGAATGGGGCCCATTGTTTTTGTAATAGCGAACATTGAGGAACAACTTTTTTATCGTAGTAACACTATGGCGTGCTAAGGTATTAGCCATAGAAGCTAACGACAGCAAGGAATAAACTAGCTTCTACATCGGCACAAAACGCATTTGAGTTTGTAATGCATAACACAATGTGATTTGACACCAATCTCTACTGACTGAAAAACATAAATAATAACATTACATTATCTGTCGAGTATTAGCTCACAGTTCATGTTTTGTTTGTAAACAGCTAGCTATACAGTGTATGCTGTCTGTCATGATACATGCGTGACGAGCTGCGTGTATCATGATCGATATAAAGTGTGACTCACTCCATGGACAGTTATCTCTTCAGTCCATGATAGGCACAATTCCAAAAACAGTGCAGTTTCCCTTTAAGTGCATACATGTCTTTCTTTCATGAGTCTTTGTTCGGTTAAAACTAAACACAAATAGTTGTGATTAATCAAAATTAATCCACGGCAGCCATGTCTTTAATCTGATTGAAAATTGTAGTCAGCACTAATTACTACAGGTGTAACACCCATCTAATGACCCTGAGATATTTGTAAGCCCTTTTGGAAAGAGGTACTATAAAAATGCTTGCTAGTTTGTAGAGACCGGTAACTAGGAGTTCACAATTATAACCCAGAAAATAGTTGCATTTAGTGTTACAACAAATATTTGATTATGGAAGGAGACATCAAAATTAAATTAGATTGGATTCAATGAATTTATTTGAAGTTGACAATGTGTCACGTTTGTGCAAGGTTGAGCTTGTCGTGACCCCAACATGCAGTGATAGGTGGCGACGAGCAGGTAAAAGAGTGTAATTAAATAGGAAAAAATAACACAAAGTAGCACATAGCAGGCTAGTGTAGAGCATATTTGCCAACCCTCCCGGATTTTCCGGGAGACTCCTGAAATTCAGTGCCCCTCCCGAAAACCTCCCGGAAGAATTTTTTCTCCCGAACATCTCCCGAAATTCAGCTGGAGCTGGAGGACACGCCCCCCCAGCTCAGACATGCACAGTTCGAAGCTTGAAAGGGAGGATTGCAGGCGGATCTGATGGCATTTAAAGTCATTTTTAAAAACGACTGCTAATCCTCCTCCTTTTCGAACTGGACGACCGTGGAGAATTAAAGTAGGAACACTCCGGAGGCAGATGTTCATCAAGAGAGGCGGACTCACCGGCTCTCAGCCATGTTTCCGTCGCACAGAGGAAGTCAAGTCCGCGGGAAGTGAAGAAAAAGAAGGCAGGAATCCGGCCAGGTGAAAAAGCTGACTGGGACGTCAAAAAACCATCGGCGAAGTTGATCATATCAGTGGGAAAAGGGCAAAGATCCAACAGTGTTTGGCGGTCATACTCAAGCAGTGAGCTGACAGACACGAAAAATAGACGCAAACAATACAAAAACAAACAGAGCTGACAGCGAGAGACAGCAGGGCAAAGCACATACTGGCGCCATCTTCTGGAAACTCGGAAGTGACTTTGCTCAAATAGTGAAAGGTAAGTGTTGTTTTTTTAGTAACCAGCAAGACCAGTACAGTTAGTAGAACAACTGTGTTTTTATTACTGTGTATTTGATAGGTGCCGTCTGAAATTCAACTATTTCTTTTATTTATTTATATATAATAAAATAAATACATATAGTTAGAATTCACTGAAAGTTAAGTATTTCATACATATGTATATATATATATAAAAATATATATATGAAATAATCGAGTTGGTGAATTGGCTGTAAATATACTCTCCTCTTAACCACGCCTCCGCCCCGACCACGCCCACCACCCCCAACCTCCAGAAATCGGAGGTCTCAAGGTTGGCAAGTATGGTGCAGAGTGTGCAGTAGCAGCAAGGCATGCAGCACAAAGGCAAACAGCGACACATTACAATCATCCAGTGCAAGGAACAACAGGTAAACCTTAATAGACTTCAATAAGCTATAAGAAACTTGTTCGTATGCAGGAAACTAAGCTTGACACAATGCAAATCACAGTCCTTATTGGTCACTTCACACATTTGATCAATTGCATTATTTTTTAAATTTTTTGATCAAATCGCCATATTTTGTAGGTAAATGGTTAATTTACAAAAAATAGTCTAAGTAAAAATATGCCATATCAGTCATCATTATGTTCGGGTTAGTACTCATATTTTATAAGCAAATACCAGTGATCAAGCCTCGTCTTGACTTCATCTTTTTTCAAAACTAAATGAACAAAGCAGCAAGTAGTAAAGCAGCCAGTGGTTAAATACTCCAAGTAATAAAACATGTTTTCATTGCTCATTTAGACGTGTTGACAGTGCATTAAGGATAAGAGGGTGCTTCACATTAAGACATCACATTGCCTTCAGGTTTTCATCACTTAGGGACAATATCAATATTTGATGTGAATGCTTTAAGATATAACAGTATAATTATATCTTTACCAGCAACACTAATTGAACTTTGTAGTTGATGTACAACTTGGACAATGACCACCCTCACGCACACATTATTTAGATCTCAGCACATCCTGCAAATTAACTTAAAATCTGAGGAATTACTTCTGACTTTCAATACACCAAAGGGCAGTGAGTCAGTGCAGTATAATTACAGCCGGGATGCATCTATCACTTTTTAATTAGTGACCCCGGGTGAGTTAGTCCAACGTTTGCTTGCACAAGCAGGCCTTTTCTTTCTTAGCCCTTTCAAGAACAAAAACATATGTGAAGTAATTATTATGTTAAAAAAAGATTTAAATCAGCGCAAGTCTTTTGAAATTATACAGTTGGTATGTTCAAACAGAACACAGATAAACCTTAGAAATTAAAAACATGTGCAAAGGTATTTTAATAATGTGTGTGAAACAATTATAGGCATTAAAATGGTAGACACGATCAATCAGCAGGTTGTGTACCCTTTAAACTCATTTTAATTGAAGGCCACATGGCAGTTATGGCTGTCCTCAGAGGAACGTGTTTTATAGTAAATATTTTATGAATATTCATGTATAAGGATTTGCCCTAATATATTCTTACACAATTGCTTATACCAGACTGGGCAAAGTAAGGCCCGGGAGCCACATGCGGGCGGCCCGTTGAGCTTTTCAATCCGGCCCGCCGGACATTCCCAAATAATTTTTTTAGATCTTTAAGATGGAAAGTGTAACTGCCATTATGATGTGCAGTGATGGTTTCTAGTGACCGTAAGTTGTCAACTATACTAAGTATTTTAATGCTTGGAATTTGCGCCTATGGATGATATACTAGTTATATACTAGTTAATCTCATTAGTTCCAATGGTCATTTAATCAGTTACTATGGTCATCTACGTCACAGCAGCTCAGACGAGGCACCAAGCAGTGTGAGCGAGAAGCGTTTCCACAGACGCGAAAATCTCCTCCCGCGTCTGTGGAAACGCTTCTGAAGGATATTTTCACAACAAAGTTCTAAAGATTAGTGATATATACAATAGAGTATAATACAATAGAAAGTACCGTATTGATTCCTGGGAGAAATTCAGCAAATATCAGATGTATCAGATTTTACGTGGGTTTATTTAATACCCTTTGCGTTCATGTTTCCCTATTTGTTGCATTTTTGTTGAGTTTCACCTCTTTGTAAAATATGTCGATCGAAAGGGGGTGTGACGTTTGTGTGTTGTCAATATTCAGTGTTTTATCCTTCATAGAAAAATTCAAAATTCCACTGTTTTTTAAGGCAGTCTGTCATAACGTTTTTAGCATTCAGTCAGACATTATTGTGAGGTTTTCTATTAGTGTTCCTAAAAATCAGATATACTGGCCCCCAGACACATTGTCTAAATTTGGCCCCCGAGTCAAAATAAATGCCCAGGTCTGGCCTATATGTACACTGTAAAAAGAAAATCTGTAGATTTTGCACTAACAAATTAACGACTCCATCATCATCTTTTTTTCCAAGATGACACCGCTGTAGTGGCTGCTGTTGGCAAAAGCTCTATGCTATGGTGTCATCATTTTGTGTTCCTGAGGTTTCCCTATTTTCATGTGGGGTTTTTTTGACTTTTGTTTCGGGACCCTTTGGGACTGTGTGACAAGGGGTGGCACTTTCGTGACTACGCCTACCATGAATTCATTAACGTGGACCCCGACTTAAACAAGTTGAAAAACTTATTCGGGTGTTACCATTTAGTGGTCAATTGTCCGGCATATGTACTGAACTGTGCAATCTACTAATAAAAGTATCAATTAATCAAAAAACTACTGCGGTGCTTTTTTGTGAACTTCTGGATCTGTCTCCCTGGAGCCTTATGGCCATGAAAACCAGCTGCTGGGCCTCTGCCAGACCAGAGTCTGTTTGGAGAGACTGGAAGAGATGCAGATGAAGAGACAGGGCTGCGGAGCTAGCGCTGAGCACCGGGACGGGCAAACTTCACAGTGTCTTGGCTGAATGAGCATGTATCGCACGCCTCAGTCTCCTTTAATGCATCCTCCCTTATCCATGTGTACTAGACACTGGCCAAGAGTTAGTAAGCGGCCGAAGGTGGAGTCAGTTCTCTTGGTTGCTTTGTTGGGTCTGCTCCTGTGTCTGACCTTGCTCCCCCCAACCCCAGCAGACGATGGCGTGGAACACCGCAGAGGTCAGCATAGTGTATATGTTTTTTGATTATCTGTTTGTTTTGTTTTACCATTGTGGCTGTGTGTAGAAGTGGCTGGTTGTGTCAGCTCTGCTCTTTTAATGTCTTTTTTGTCCTCTGTGTTTTTGATGTTTCCCTCTTACACACGTTTGTGTGCTATGGCTATGAGGTTTTTTTTCTTGCCCTCAGTCTGGACCCCCTCTACAGGGGCCCAGGCTTAAACTAAATACATATTTTTTCTTACCCCCTCCTCGCCATCTTTACCTGTTTCTCACCTTTTTTGTAAGGGGCGCTGAAAGTTGGCAGACCCGTCAGCGATCCTGTTCTGTCCCCCAGTAATGTTTGTCTGATCTTGAATGGGATTGTAGTGAAAATCTTAAATTGCTCTCGGGGATTAGTACAGTATTTCTGATTCTGATTCTGATTAGAATTTTGCTTTAGAATGAACGTTTTTTTTTTTTTTTTTTTTACAGTATGTTGCTGTAAATGTAGGAGAGCATACTATTTGTTTTATTATGACATTTTAAAAGATATGCAGCTTTACTGTGTGTTTTTTCCTGTCAAAATTGAGATCGATGGATAGAAAAAGTAGGCAAAACATTGCCAAGCTTTTGCAGGCCCTTTAAAACGATGTGGCATGCCAGATCTGGCCCCCGGCCCTAAAGTTTGATGGATGCTTTTAAAGCTACTACCCATACAATTACAAGTTTTACAGTTGAATTTTAGTCGTTAGCGTGAGACTAAATCTGGAACAGTGCATGTAGAACATATTTAAACCAACATGATGTTGGATGCATTTTAAGGCAGTCTGTCATAACGTTTTTAGCATTCAGTCAGACATTATTGTGAGGTTTTCTATTAGTGTTCCTAAAAATCAGATATACTGGCCCCCAGACACATTGTCTAAATTTGGCCCCCGAGTCAAAATAAATGCCCAGGTCTGGCCTATATGTACACTGTATTTTGATATATTTGTCATCATGAATCCAAAACCACATTGAAAAAGTAATGTTTAAAAATGTACCAGTTAGAAACCTAACTCCTACATGACATTAACAAAAATATTTGCTCAGTCCTTTGGAATGATGCAACACTTTGATTATTTTTCTGCCGTTTCTCCAAGTCTGTCAGGTTGGATACAGAATGTTGGTATATAGACATTTTCAAATGTCTCTCTTGAGATGTTCAATTGTTTGGCTGGGCCAGTCGAGAACATGCACAAAGGTGTTTCTATGTCGCTATTTGTCTTGGCTCTGTGCTCGGGGTCATTTGTTGTGTTGAGCACTCTTGACAAGGTTTTCATCCAGGACATCCCTGCACTTTCCTATGTTCATATTTCAACTGTGAACAGTCTCACAGGTCTTGCAGAAAGTACTGCCTGGTTTCTTATTTACGCTGTGTCGAATTCAAGCCAAATATTTCAGATTTGGTTTCATCACACCTAAACGTTTAGGCCCGGATCAATTAAAGGTTTGCGTGCCATAAAACACGGGCAAACTTGGTAGCATGCGCATATCTGATCTACTACATTTCTGTCTGGCTCTGGAAGAAGGCGGACATATTTCCTCTCTTTTATCTCTCCTGCTTTGCTTTTTTGTCCTTGCCTTGTCCTGTCTTAACTTTCTAAGAGCCTCTCCTTTTGCACTGTTCTCCAAAATCTACAACATATAATTGATTAAGTGGTCTCTCAACTTATTTGACAAGATATTCTCGACAAGAAGCACAGGTTCAGCAGAACCTGCCTGTCCCGACGGGGTATTTGCTGCTACATGGTGTACTCTTTGGGCAAGTGAGGAGTCGTGTGATTAGCAGTTCTTTCAGATATATATCTGTATCTATTTGCTGATTGGATTGAGCAAAGCTCTGGTCTATCGACAAATTGGGAAGAGAACGGCAGCTGTTCAAAGAGCCCAAAGGCTTCCCATCGCGATGTTTGGGTTGGGCAGAGCTGTGAGCATGTAGACTTTGGCGATCTCAGAATAAAAATCGCAATTGTAATAACATCTCGGAGAAGCTTTCCCCTCTGCAAGGTGAAATTATGATCAATTTGAGAGGCAGAATGGACTATTAGAGCTGATGATATCATTGCAGTTAACTAACTAAAACCAATCTTTATATACATTTTGACTCCTTCTGCAAACGGCCTTGGGATCGCTGTGTCATAAACACCCCAGCGATGTGAGAACGTAGACTTTAGAGATCTCAGAATAAAAACCGCAATTTGAATAACATCTCAGAGAAGCTTTCCCCTCTGCAAGGTGAAATTATGATCAATTTGAGAGGCAGAATGGACAATTACAGCTGATGATATCATTGCAGTTAACTAACTAAAACCAATCTTTACACACATTTTGACTCCTTCTGCAAACGGCCTTGGGATCGCTGTGTTGTAAACACTCCAGCAATGTGAGCACGTAGACTTTAGCGATCGCAGAATAAAATGTTTCACTTTGAATAACATCTCGGAGAAGCTTTCCCCTCTGCAAGGTGAAATTATGATCAATTTGAGAGGCACAATGGACAATTAGAGCTGATGATATCATTGCAGTTAACTAACTAAAACCAATCTTTATATATATTTTGACTCATTCTGCAAACGGCCTTGGGATCGCTGTGTTGTAAACACCCCAGCGATGTGAGCACGTAAACTTTGGGGATCTCAGAATAAAAATCGCAATTGGAATAACATCTCGGAGAAGCTTTTCCCTCTGCAAGGTGAAATGATGATCAATTTGAGAGGCAGAATGGACGATTAGAGCTGATGATATCATTGCAGTTAACTAACTAAAACCAATCTTTATATACATTTTGACTCCTTCTGCAAACGGCCTTGGGATCGCTGTGTTGTAAACACCCCAGCGATAACAATGCAGCGAAAGTTACCCTGAAAATCCCTTCCCCTTTTTCAAAAAACCCTGGGGTGTAGACTTCGTTACGTGAATGCCAAGTGGAGCGACTTACAGGCCTACAGACATAACAAGCCCCAATGGACTACTCCACAGATATGCACACATACCGCCACCCCACGCCTTACCTCTTAACAGTTTGCGGTATGATGATTAACGGAACAGCGCACTGTTGGCATTAGTTTTAGACCCGTTTACCACCCCCCGCGCCCTCCAGTTGCAAATCTAGAGGGTTTTTTTGGGTGTCTTGACATGTTCAAATGATCTTAGATTGTTTCTTTGTTTTTTTATCTGTTACCTTTCTTTCATTCATGAAATAACTTCTTGCAACAAGCCTTTTCATGCATTTTTGGATCATTCTAGATGCACCATCACAACAGTGGCGCCTCCCAGAGCGCGCCTTTTCAGCATGCTAAAAGTAGGTTATGTTGCCTTACTCGCATTTCTACAGTACATCGCCCAGAAAAAGGTGGTGTGTGGGCTGCATATTCCACAACATTACAAAACAGCACAGGTGAAATCATTGGAGCATATTATGAATATGACAGATGTGAAGGGAAATAAGTGTTTGCATGGTGATGGCCAGTCGTATATACAAAATCCACATGTAAATAGGGCTGTACGCACCTTTTTTTGCACTTGTTATCAATCGTACACACAGTGTTTGTAGATCACCTACAACACGCTTATTGTATTGTTCGGATTATAAGTCGCTCCAGAGTACACGTCGCACCGGCCAAAAATGCGTAGTAAAGAAGGAAAAAACCATATGTACGTCGCACCGGAGTTTAAGTCGCATTTTTGGGGGGAAATTTAATTGATGAAATCTAACACCAAGAACAGACATTTGAAAGTCATTTTAAAATAAATAAAGAATAGTGAACGACAGGCTGAATAACTGTATATTATGACACATAAATAACCAACTGAGAAGGTGCCTGGTATGTTAACGTAACATATGGTAAGAGTCATTCAAATAACTATGACATATAGAACATGCTATACGTTTACCAAAAAATCTGTTACTCCTAATCAATAAATCCGATGAAATCTTCTTCCTCGATGTCGCTTCTAAACAACTCTGCCAACTCCAAAAGCATGCGCCGCTTCTTCTTGTCGTTTTCTGCTGCATATTTCACTACGTCCAGCTTGTAATCTGCAGTACATGATTTCCTTTTTAGTCCAATTTTTGTTCAGCCCTTCTCAGTTTTTATAAGTTACCGCCAACGATGAAATGATCCATTTTAATAGCTACGGCAGTAGCATATAGCATATAACAGTTAGCATTCCATGACCCTTAATGAACTTCTGCCATAACCCTCCCCCGCCGGATTCTTATTGGTTGACGTGTGTGTGACGTCTGCTGACGTGTGTGTGACGATTGCTGAAATTTTCTTGGTCTCTTCCGCGAATGAGATAAATAATATTATTTGATATTGTGTAATCTGCAGTACATGATTTCCTTTTCGGTGCCATTTTTGTTCAGCCCTTCTCAGTTTTTATAAGTTAATGCCAACAATGAAATTATCCAGGTCTTATTCCATCCATCCATCCATTTTTCTACCGCTTATTCCCTTTGGGGTCGCGGGGGGCGCTGGTGTCTATCTCAGCTACAATCGCCACCTCATCGCAGGGCTTTTTATTCATCTTAAGTACATGTCTATTATTTTTTCTGAAGTTAAGGTAAAGGTTATAATGTAATTCTTCCATGAAATTACCTCCACTAGTACGTATTCTGACAAACTTTTTATGATCCGCTGCTCGGATCATATCATGTTCTGGTTTTGATTCGTTGTTGTATTATAATCTGTTACTGTTTGACTTCCTTAAATCCTGGTTTGTTCTGTTTCCATAGTTACTCATTAGATTCACCTGCCTCTTGCTTTTGACGCGTACCTGCCTCTTGATTACTGCCTTTATTTAAGCCTGCCTTTTCTGTTCATTCAGTCTTGCCTCCTAATTTGTGTTCGCACAACAGTGACAACCTTGATGCTCGATTCTGATTCCAAATCTGTACTTGCTAGCTTCCACACTAAGCCTTTGCTCCTCAAGCTCCCATGCTAGTAGTTTTGTTTTGCTTTTTGTGCCTTGTGCAAATTGTTCTGTTATTTCTCTTTAATAGCTACGGCAGTACCATATAGCATATAGCAGTAAGCATTCCATGACCCACAATGCACTTCTGCCGTGCCCCGTTCCCGCCGAATTCTTATTGGTTGACGTGTATGTGACGATTGCTGACGTGTGTGTGACGATTGCTGACGTGTGTGTGACAATTGCTGAAATGTTCTTGGTCTCTTCCGCGAATGAGATAAATAATATTATTTGATATTGTGTAATTTGCAGTACATTATTTCCTTTTCGGTGCAATTTTTGTTCAGCCCTTCTCAGTTTTTATAAGTTAACGCCAACAATGAAATTATCCATTTTAATAGCTACGACAGTACCATATACCATATAGCAGTAAGCATTCCATGACCCACAATGCACTTCTGCTGTGCCCTGTTCCCGCCAAATTCTTATTGGTTGACGTGTATGTGACGATTGCTGACATGTGTGTGACGATTGCTGACGTGTGTGTGACGATTGCTGAAATTTTCTTGGTCTCTTCCGCGAATGAGATAAATAATATTATTTGATATTGTGTAATCTGCAGTACATGATTTCCTTTTCGGTGCAATTTTTGTTCAGCCCTTCTCAGTTTTTATAAGTTAACGCCAACAATGAAATTATCCATTTTAATAGCTACGACATTACCATACAGCATATAGCAGTAAGCATTCCATGACCCACAATGCACTTCTGCTGTGACCCTCCCCCGCCAAATTATTATTGGTTGACGTGTATGTGACGATTGGTGACGTGTGTGTGATGATTGCTGACATTTTCTTTGTCTCTTCCGCGAATGCGATAAATAATAATATTTGATATTTTACGGTAATGTGTTAATAATTTCACACATAAATCGCTCCGGAGTATACGTATGTCGCACCCCCGGCCAAACCATGAAAAAAACTGCGACTTATAGTCGGAAAAATACGGTACTAATATTATGCACATTTTTATAGTTTTCAGACGCTATTTGTCTTAGGGTTTTCCGCAATTGCTGGCTTTCACGAGCATTGCAATAGGAAGACTTTCATCCAGGTCCAAAGGTCACATTGGTGGACATTTTTCTGGAAATTTCTCCCATTTCACACAGGAACTGAGAGTAACTCAGAAGTGCACTGGATGTCAAAAATGTCTTTTTTTTTAAGAATGATAGTTTACATTTTTTTGTTGCCTTGCCCAGACTGTCTCTTGATACACTCCTGCCTCGAGCTCATCTGGTTTCTTCAACCGCCTAACCAAATCGTCTACAGTCAATCAGTTTTTTTAAAGAGAGTTGGGGACCAATCGTGATGTGCAGACATTCTAAATATGACTGGAAATTGAGCTCAATCTCAAGTTCAGGAGACATTCAGCTGTGTTCGTGTGTTCATTTGATATTTGAGTTTTTATTTTAAATACTTTTGCAAAAATTGTCTTTGAGGTACTGGGTTGAGATCTATTTTACAACAAATGTTCAAACTAGGGCTGTCAAAGGTTAACACTTTAATTATGATTAATCACAGGGTTGCAGTGTGCTGATTTCTACTAATGAGGATTCAATATCACTCCTTTTTAATATTTATACCTTGTGTTTAATATTGCAGGAGCAAAGAGGTTTGGGGTCTGATTTATTATAGTTGTGTGTGTCCTAAAACATGTGCAAACTTGATAGCACAAGCAAAGATGTGCAAATTGGATTGCATCTGTTAAGTGAGCAAAATAAGGCAGACAATCCATTTTGCGTCTGTCTTTATTAATATGCAGAATACATGCTTATCATCAATTCAGTTTCAGTTTATTTTGAACTTGCATGAACTACAATTATAATGTAGTGCATCACATGATTTCAGTTGTTTCATTACAGCATGTCCACAAAGGAGCAGGAAGAAGCACACCTTTAATCTTAACCTATTTCATATCATAACAGTTTTATCCCATTTCTTTGTTCTTTGTTTGTAACAGAACAGTGAATAAATAAATCACTGATAAATACATTTACCATAAGTAAGTAAACAATATTACATATACAAGTAATCATTATCCCTCTTTTAAAAAAAAGTTTCAATATGTGTGTCTGTCTATCTTGTTTTGGCCCTGTAATAAGGTGGCGACTTGTCCAGGGTGTACACCGCCTTCCACTTGAACGCAGCTGAGATAGGCTCTAGTCTATCTAATCAGCAACATCAGGGAATATAGAAAATATTGATACTTGCACACTTGTATTAGATGATGTGAATGGGTTTGTGTTGGAATATTTTGAATCGTTTGAAAAATGTTTGAATTGAAAACTGGTATTTCGGAATTCCTGTAATTTTGGAAAAACTGGGAATTTTTATAAAAAATAAAATAAGTAACTTTGTTGTACTGATTATTTGAAATATTTTGATGGCAGAATGATTGGAATTGGTTTAACCTGATAACTTTTAAAACTTTAGAAAAAAAGCTAAAAATAGGCTTTGGAATCCCGGAATTCTGGTAATTCCTGGATTTTTTTGGAACCTGGAAATGTGCTGCTTTCAATTACCAAGATGAGTGGTATTTGTTAAAAGTAAAATTTCCAGAAGGTTACAAAAAAATTTTATTCATTTTAATTGGAAAAATGTCCTGGAAAACTGGGAGTTCTGGGAAATCTGGAATTTTTGAGAAAAATGTTGAAGTGTCAACGATTCCTAAATAGGCTGAACATTTTGAAGTTGGAACAGTGTGAATCAGATGAACAGGGATGAAGTTATGCTGGGCCAAAAAGTGGCGGAATAAGAATAATTATGATGAAGAAATGATGAACAATGGTGTAGAATCTTTTGTGTGAATGATTGTCGCATTAACACAATTAATACTCATTAACGCTTTACATGTCACAGCCCTGCTGGAAACGTTGAATAAGTTCTTCTTACAATGCTTCTTATTCCATCCATCTATTTTCTACCGCTTATTCCCTTTGGGGTTGCGGGGGTCGCTGGTGTCTGTCTCAGCTACAATCAGACGGAAGGCGTTGTACACCCTGGACAAGTCGCCATCTCTTCGCAGGGCTTCTTATTCATCTTAAGTAAATGTCTATTATTTTTTCTGAAGTTAAGGTCAAGGCTATAATGTAATTCTTCCATGAAATTACCTCCACTAGTACGTATTCTGACAAACTTGTTATGATCCACTGCTCGGATCATATCATGTTCTGGTTTTGATTCGTTTTTGTATTATAATCTGTTAGTGTTTGATTTCCTTAGTTCCTGGTTTGTTCTGTTTCCATAGTTACTCATTAGATTCACCTGCCTCTTGATTTTGATGCGCACCTGCCTCTTGATTACTGCCTTTATTTAAGCCTGCTTTTTCTGTTCATTCAGTTTTGCCTCCTAATTTGTGCCTTTGCTCCTCGAGCTCCCATGCGAGTAGTTTTGTTTTGCTTTTTGTGCTTTGTGCAAGTTTTTCTGTTATTTCTCTAGCTCCCATGCTAGCGCTTTTGGTTTTTTCTAGCTCCCATGCTAGTTCGGTTTGTTTTGACTAAGTCTGTTTTTATTTGTTAAATAAATCAATTATTTCTTACCTTCACGCTGTGTTCGAGCCCGACTACATCCCAGAGAAAACGACCCAATCGTCACAAAACTCTTTGAAATGTTTGTGATTGAAATAGGATCTGTTGACATATGGCTCACATATTTTTCATACTCATCTATCAATCCCGTGAGCCATCTAGTAATTGTTGAGAGAGCTACATTTATTATTTTTCTTGCCTATTATTTGTTCAGATTTTCCTTGAATTCATCACCTGTCTGTGTAGCTTTAGTAAAGTATATAGTCATCAAGACTAAGAGCCGATGTTGCACTCCTTCTGTCAATTTTCCAACAACATCAATTTAAAATCTGATTCTGACATCCACCCATCCATCCATTTTCTACCGCTTATTCCTTTTTCCATTTTTTTTTAATAATTAATTACCTTGCATCTGTATAGTATAATGCAAAAGCAGTGGTAGGCCGTGCATTTCCCACCTAGGCCTTTAGTGATGTCTGATTTCAATGATTACCTCTCAAAATACGATAATTCATGTCACAACATGATGATCGCTGGAGAAATACTATACAGAAACACATTTACACACTACTGGGAACTGTACAAAACGTGTTATCTTCTGGCGCATTTTAAAATCAATAAACCCGCATCAGCAATTAAAACATATCTTATGTGGTACTGTCAAAATTTAAATTGCAAAAAAAATATTGAAGGTGAACAAATAAATAAATACAATATCTGAACTCACATTTCATCACCGGAAAAGCTGAGCAAGCTTATGGGGTTGGCCGACATGGTCTCGCAATATGTAGCTTCTCTTTAAATATCCTTCATGAAAATGGCCTTGCAAATATATGTGTTGTCTTGTCTAATCATAAAAGATGCAGATGAGGCGTGTTCTTAAAGTTTACTCCACAGCGTGCTCATCAATAACATCCAGCTGCCGGCATGTCTACATTCAACAACCTAAACGGGGCTACTGGTGTGCTCTGCGCTACTGTGGCATGCTGGGTAATGGAGTTTTTATGTTACCTATAACATCACTATATATCTGCCTTAAGCCAGCTCGAGGGCCTTACTGAAAACAAGTCGTGATCTGATTGGCTATCGCAGCTGTCCGTCAAATGTTTGTGTCCGAGAGCACGGGCATCTTCATTCTTGATTCTGAAGGCCTCGGGCAGATTTGGTACAGCTTGGCAACATAAGTTAGCTGAATTCTGATTGGATAAAAACTCTACAACCTAAAAACAACCGCGCTGGAAGGAGCATAATATGACATGAAGAGAATATGAATACTTTTAGATATTTAGGGAAAGTCAATTAAACATTAATTGTATCTTTAGTCATGACCATGATTCTTGGTCATGTTAGGCCAGCTGAGAAGGCCTTGCTGGCCCTGACTGCACTCCACTGTGCAAAAGTGAGCGTCAAATAAATACGGAATACAACTCAGTCTACTAATTAAGCAAGTGTTGTTTTTGAACATAAGCCGATAACTCTATGAGCTTTTCATTTTCCTGTCATTTTTCTTTCTTGATTGACAGCCATCAGTTTGTTATTCTTACCGTGAATGTCTGCATCATATTTTACAGTGCATCTTGTAACATTTTTCAAAAACACAGCAGATCTCAATCCCAGATGCAATTTACAGTAGCATGAAGACTGTACAACAACATCCATTCATCCATCCATCTTCTTACGCTTAGCCGAGGTCGGGTCGCCGGGGCAGCAGCCTAAGCAGGGAAGCCCAGACTTCCCTCTCCCCAGCCACTTCGTCTAGCTCTTCCCCGGGCATCCCGAGGCGTTCCCAGGCTAGCCGGAAGACATAATCTTCCCAGCGTGTCCTGGGTCTCACCCGTGGCCTCCACGTTGGACGTACCCTAAACATCTACCTAGGGAGGCATTCGGGTGGCATCCTGGCCAGATGCCTGAGCCACCTCATCTGGCTCCTCTCGATGTGGAGGAGCAGCGGCTTTACTTTGAGCTCCTCTCGAATGGCAGAGCTTCTCACCCTATCTCTTAGGAAGAGCCCCGCCATCTGGCGGAGGAAACTCATTTTTGCCGCTTGTACCCGTGATCTTATCCTTTCGGTCATGACCCAAAGCTGATGACCATAGTTGAGGATGGGAACATAGATCGACCGGTAAATTGAGAGCTTTGCCTTTCGGCTCAGCTCTTTCTTCACCACAACGCATCGGTACGACAGCCGCATTACTGAAGATGCCGCACGCAACGATCCGCCTGTCGATCTCACGATCCACTCTTCCCTCACTCGTGTACAAGACTCCTAGGTACTTGAACTCCTCCACTTGGGGCAGGGTCTCCTCTCCAACCCGGAGATGGCACTCCACCCTTTTCCGGGCGAGAACCATGGACTCGGACTTGGGGGTGCTGATTCTCATTCCGGTAGCTCCGGTACAACAACATTACCACACAATTATAGAAGACAAGAAATCCAGCATTTTTATGGTAATAGGTGTTCAAAAACAATATGCTCTGGTATTCAATTAGCGCCCATATTATGTTTTTCTATTACATGGAGGTAATGATGTACAGATGCATCTAAATCACAGGTGTCAAACTCAAGGCCCCGGGGGACTCATCATTTTCCGTGGCCCGTGGAAGCCTAGAAAGGATGGTGTCAATAAAAAAAATGTATTCTAAATGTATTTGTTCCTTCAATTTTGACAAAAAAATGGAGGTGCTAGGTCAAATTGCATATATTTTAAAGTTTATTATCTGAAAGTGCAACATGTATTATATTATTATTTGGTGGAAAAACAAATACTTAAATATATGTTTGTCACCTGGACTTATGATTAAAAAGCAAGTTATCCATCAAATTATATATAATTATAATATATACATAATATTATCGAATGAGACAATGCATTAATACATATTTACTGTTTACTGTTACATGCGGCCCTCTGAATGCAGCCATAACTGCGATGTGGCCCTTATTTGAAAACGACTAAACACCGAAATGAATCACTAGCCACCTATTACTACTACTTAACTAAGCATGGTTACAAGCAAACCAAACATGCAAAAACTTTTAACTTGTTTCAAAACAACTTTTGCTATATGCTTGTGTTCCTGTCTGTCGACATTGTATTGTGCTGTTGTGTCAATCTGCTAATGGAAATTAGCTTCCTTGCTATAATCCTGTAGATGTACACATCATCCTATGTATTATTGTGTTAATCAGTTTGCATTGTTGATTAAAATAAGTAAACAATTTATATGGACGGCGTGGCGCAGTGGCAGAGTGGCCGTGCACAACCCGGGGGTCCCTGGTTCAATCCCCACCTAGTACCAACCTCGTCACGTCCGTTGTGTCCTGAGCAAGACACTTCACCCTTGCTCCTGATGGGTGCTGGTTAGCGCCTTGCATGGCAGCTCCCTCCATCAGTGTGTGAATGTGTGTGTGTGAATGGGTAAATGTGGAAGTAGTGTCAAAGCGCTTTGAGTACCTTGAAGGTAGAAAAGCGTTATACAAGTACAACCCATTTAGCATTTATTTATCATTTATATATTTTTTGTAATAACTAAGTTTTGTTCAAAAAGACGCATATATTTTATTGACTTAATACAGATAAACTGAAATAGTTAAACAACGCATTTCCCAATTTCTAGAGTTCAATAGTTTACAGGTTATAAAACCCCTACATTTAGTATCTCATAAATTTTGGTCAAAGAGTTTAATATTGTACTGTTCAATGTTTGAATAAAAAAAATATGAACTGCAAAAACTTCTTGAGTGATTAATGGAGCTATTTGTCATAAAGGGAACCCATAGTGATCCTAATATACAGTCAAATCACTTCCTTGTGGTCCAGATCATATGTATTGGATATGCTTTGTTGTAAATTTTGTGTTCATTTTGCTCCACAGTCACATTCATATCCCGTTGTTTCAGTCCGTCTGCAAGATGTTTGTTTGTGGAGGCATTGCAAATGAAACCCTGCCAAGTCCCCTCCAAAAGTATCATGTTTATTTTGAAAATGCACACTGTTTGATTATATACCTTGAAGTGTTGCGATCCGCTGCTCAGATCTTTCAATGTTGTAGTTTTGATTATTCTTATTAGTATGTTTCCATAGCTACATATTATTTTCACCTGCCGTGGTTTCAAGACGCACACCTGCTCTGTTAATCACCATCCTATATAAGCCAGCCTTTTCTGTTCAGTCTTTCTGGGATCCTAGTTTGCTTTCATGCAACAGTGACGACTCGTATGTATTTTCTCGTTAGCTTTCACGCTACACCTTTTTTTTAATTATAGCTCTCACGCTAATTATTTGTTTTCCCTGTTGTGTGCCTTCGTGCCTAGTTGTTAGTATTTCTGTTCGTTTTACTAGCTCCCACGCTAGCTCCCTTTGTTTGCCTTTTCTGCTTAGCTCCAGTATTATTGTTCTTTGCCTGTTTTTGTTACTTAAATAAATTCATTATATCTTACCTTTGCTTTGTTCATGTCGACGCATCCTCGGAGGAACAAATCCGGCAACAATATGCCACACAGTTGTAATATGAAGTCCATACATCTATCCATGTCTACCGCTTGTCAGAGCTATTTTATTTTCCAGACATGATGTGAGTGTGCCAGAGGGGTTTGTGCGTCTGCCTCACAATACAAAGGTCCTGCAGTCCCGGGTTCAATCCGAGGCTCGGGATCTTTCTGTTTGGAGTTTGCATGTCCTCCCCGTGAATGCGTGGGTTTCCTCCGAGGATTCCAGCTTCCTCCCACTTCCAAAGACATGCACCTGGGGATAGGTTGATTGGCAACACTAAATTGGCCCTAGTGTGTGAATGTGAGTGTGAATGTTGTCTGTCTATCTGTGTTGGCCCTGCGATGAGGTGGCGACTTGTCCAGGGTGTACCCCACCTTCGGCCCGATTGTAGCTGAGATAGGCGCCAGCGCCCCCCGCAATCCCAAAAGGGAATAAGCGGTAGAAAATGGATGGATGGATGGATGTGAGTGTGATTGTTGTCTGTCTATCTGTGATCAGGTGGCGACCCCAAAAAGGGATAAGCGGCAGAAAATGGATGGATGTATCAAAAATAAACTTTGAACACATTATATAGATTCACCCGGTCACAACCTTAGATACATCTGCACACTCTCCTATCGATTCAGACCTATATATAAGAGCTGTTGTTAGTAGCATTTATGTCACCGCATGTCGCAAGTCTGTGTTATTGAGCACTTGTCAAGATTAGATGAAAATAATACTTTATCCCACTTTTCCGTGTGTTTTCTCACAGCCGGTACAGGAAGAGTTCATCCGGCTCAAAGCTTTACTAAAGTTCAAGTTAAAGTACCACTGATAGTCACACACACACTAGGTGTGGTGAAATTACCCTCTGCATTAGACCCATCCCCTTTTTCCACCCCCTGGGAAGTAAGGGGAGCAGTGAGCAGCAGTGGTGGCCGCGCTCAGAAATCATTTTAAATGTCCAAAACAGTACGTCCACCTTGTTGTGATGTCACAACGTAGCTTGACCACAAATTCTGTGGGCAGAAGCATCCAAAACATGTGCAAGATTCATTGATTGATTGAAACTTTTATTAGTAGATTGCACAGTACAGTACATATTCCGTACAATTGACCTCTAAATGGTAACACCCCAATAAGTTTTTCAACTTGTTTAAGTCAGGGTCCACGTTAATCAATTCATGGTATGAATGCGTGAACCTTACAATTTTATTATCTGGCATTGTTTAACACAAGTAACAACATGTATAAGTAAAAAAAAAAGAAACTATTTACACAGTAGGTCCCCTTTAGTTGAACACCTGAAATAAAATACATTTTGCATCATATTTAAAATGTATTGTGACTGTCTTTTTTCTGACCTTGAGGGCTTGGTAGGATGCATTGGTAACAATGAAAAGTGATGTCAATGCAACCATTATGTAATAAATCATCATATTGAACATGTTTTTTTCTGTCTCAATTTTTCAGAGCTCAGGAGCAGCTTTTGTGGAAACCCAGGAGTTCCATCAAAAGGCATATTAAATGGAACCCAGTTCAGCGTAGGGGCAAAAATCGGTTACAGGTGTATTTCTGGTTACGTCCTGGATGGCCATTCGCTGCTCACCTGTGTCACAAATACAGCAGGTGTGTCAGTGTGGGACTTCCCTGTGCCAATTTGCAGAGGTAAGATTTTTTTTATCCCTCTTTGTATATCACCGATTCTATCAATTTCATGTGATTCCTCATTGGCAAAAGTTTGCTGTGAAATTTGATGTTTACTCTTGGTCAACATATGTGCACTGTACAGTTTTTTTGTGACAGTAATTTCAAGATAATTATGCAGGAAGAAAAAGGGATTCATATGTCCCTATTTGTTGCGGTTTACCTGACAAGCTAGTGCCGTCCAGATGAAGCGCTATCTTTTTCAAATTTGGGACTCGGGGTGGACCACTCATCTGTGCATCAGTTGGGGACGTCTCTGCGCTGCTGACCTGTCTCCACTCAAGATGATTTCCTGCTAGCCCCACTATAGACTGGACTCTCACAGTATTAACTAGATCCACTTGACCTCCATTGCAGCGGTCGCCTAGGTGGGCCAGGGGGGTCCCCTCCAAGGTTTCTCATTAAAGAATAGAATAGAATGGACTTTATTGTCATTATATTTGCATATAACAATATTAAAGATTTCAACTTAAGGTGCGGTAGTGGGAACAAACATGGGGTAAAATAAATAACACAAGAGGTAATAAAGGAAAAAACTAACAATTGAAATAAACAGACTACTATCCAATAAAAATTATAAGCAATCCTGTACAATATACAAAACATTAAAGAAATACAAAATAATGTACAATATACAGAACAAGACAAGAGTGCCGAAGTAATAAATAACAATCAGTGTCGGACGTATTGCACTCAAAGGGTAGTATTGCACAGTAGGGTATTAGGGCAGGATATTGTAAAGGGGTGGATTATTATTATTTAAAGTTAGAGTTCAACATGGTGACAGCTCTGGGGAAAAAAGCTGTCTCTTGATATGTAGTTGAAGTTGATATGTAGAGTGGTGCTTTCCACCATTTTCAGCAGACTGCATTGCAAAATGATTACCTGACAATTTTCTCTCTCGCAAGATCCACCCAGGAACGAGGTCATATGAATCCTTTCCCTACTGTATGTCTCAAAACATCTAATATATAAATATTCCTGCACAAAAAGTAGACTGAAACCTTAGACAATTGCAGTTAATGCATCTAGAGATGTTTGAGAATATGGAATATCACTTGACTCCTGTGGAAAATAAGATATAGTAGATATATAGGGTCTAATGTTGTCCTAAAAAAACATGATTAAATAAACAACGATTATTGAGGTAATAGTCAGCTCTTTCCTCAGTGTCGTTTTATTCCATTGAAATCTGCTGACTTGGCTCAGTGTTGCTTGGCTCAGCTTGGAGTTTTTTTTGTTGTTGTTGCCGTCACAACAAGGCGTACCTGAAAGCTGATGTGTCAAAGCGGTGAAATTATTCATGGCTGTGGCAGTTAAAGAAGAGACCATAAATTGGTGTACATAAATTGCATTTCCTGTAAGCTCCACATAGTAAAAATCTCCCATTAGTTTATTTGAAAGCTTTTACTGTCAAAGAAGTACAACACGTTAGTATCTGAGAAAGTTAACATGACACATACGGTTGAAAGAAAATATTGAAATCAAATAAAGCAGCAAACATGTCAGTTGTATAACAGATTATTCAAGAATATTTGGTTATGCCATCTGAGCGCATGGGAGTCATGAAAGAGATGGTTGACTTAAGGGGAGAAGTAGGGGTCAGCTGTTTTCAATCAGATTTGTTGGAGGAATCCAGGTGCACTTTAAAAGAAAAAGGCCATCTCAGGCACATCTCTGTGTTTTCGAAGTTATGCCAATACTAAAATAGAAATCATTAAACTTCTCCCACTGATGATGGCTTGGGCTCCATCGCTTTGTCTGTTTCACTTCCGGTTCACCATCGCTGTCTGTTTTACTTTCCGTTCACTGACATTGGAAAAAAAAACCTTTGCAAGATCTCGCAAAAAGTATTTCGAGTGTCATGATCCGCTACTCGGATCATGGCATATTCTGTTTTTGTTCTGTTTGGTATCACATCCTTGTAGTATTTGACTTCTTAGTTCCTGGTGGCACTTCCTGTTTTGTTTCCGTTGTCATAGTAACCCATTTGTGTCACCTGCCTTTGGTTTTTCACACGCACCTGCTTTTTGATTATCCCTTCTCTGTAAGCCTGCCCTTGTTTTTCATTCGGTCTCAGATTCTCATTTGCTTCCATGCAACAGGTGACGTCGCTCTTCCCGCATTGTGGTAATTACTTTTGTGTACTTTAGCTTCCACACTATTCTGTTGTTTGTCCCTAGCTCATGCTAGCGCTTTCTGTTGGTTTTGTTTGTAGTGCCTTTGTGCAAGGGTTTTGGTTCTTAGCTCGTTTTTATAGTTAAATAAATCATCATTCTTACCTTTCACGCTGTGCCTTACTCAAACTGCCTCCACGAGAGAACAAGAACCACACCACGATGCCAGCAAGGCGTCACAGGGAGATCTTGTAAATCATCCATGTCCCTGGAGGGGCTCCGTAGATTTTAGTGTCCGGGTCTTCCAAATACACAAAAAGGTACCTCTCTGTACGAAAAGTTGGTTTTGCATAAAAGGTCCCCTTTAAGTTCTATCATTTAAGGTTTTATCAGTCACTCATACCGTCATGTAGCTAAGCAGTGAAAATAATATGTTTTTACACTGATGGATGTTATCAACAACACTGTGTTTTAGTGGAAAAGTTATGTACCTTTAGGGCAGGGGTGCCCACACCTTTTCAACTGACCAACTCGAGGGGATCTACCTCATTTATATATATCATTTATATTTAGTTATTTATGAAAGAGACATTTTTGTAAACAAGTTAAATGTGTTTAATGATAATACAAGCATGTGTAACACATATAGATGTCTTTCTTTCACAAAGACAAGAATATAAGTTGGTGTATTACCTGATTCTGATGACTTGCATTGATTGGAATCAGACAGTAATGATGATAACGCCCACATTTTCAAATGGAGGAGAAAAAAAGTTGTCCTTTCTGTACAATACCACATGAAAGTGGTTGGTTTTTGGCATCTAATTCATCCAGCTTCCATACACTTTACAAGAAAAACATTGACGGCAAATTCCGTAGCTTGCTTGATTGACATTCACGGCACCCGAGGGTCTTGTGAGATGACGCTGGTTGCTGCCAGTTCATTATTACGAAAAAATGACAGAGAGGAAGGCGAGAAACACTTTTTATTTCAACAGACTTTCGCGCCGTCCCTTCTGTCAAAACTCTAAAGGCCGACTGCACATTTCCTATCTTCACAATAAAAGCCCTGCTTCATGCTGCCTGCGCTAACAAAATAAGAGTCTCGGAAAGCTGGCATGCACAAGACTCTGTATTTAGTTAGCGCAGGCAGCATGAAGCAGGGCTTTTATTGTGAAGATAGGAAATGTGCAGTCGGCCTTTAGAGTTTTGACGGAAGGTACGGCGCGAGAGTCTGTTGAAATAAAAAGTGTTTCTCGCCTTCCTCTCGGTCATATTTTCATAATAATGATCTTGCAGCAACCAGCGTCATCTCACAAGACCCTCCGGTACCGTGAATGTCATTTATGTCATGTTTTGGTGAAGATTGATGATCACTAATTTTTAGGTCTATTTTTTTTAAAAGCCTGGCTGGAGATCGACTGACACACCCCCCGCGGTCAACTGGTAGCTCGCGATCGACGTAATGGGCACCCCTGCTTTAGGGCATGGGTGTCAAACTCTGGCCCGCGTTTAATTTCATTTGGCCCTTGAGGGAATATCAAATTAACATTAGAACTGGCCCGCCGGTAACACCACATTCACCGCTAATACTCATACTTGCCAACCCTCCCGATTTTACCGGGAGACTCCCGAAGTTTAGTGCCCTTCCCGAAAATCTCCCTGGAGAACCATTCTCCCGATTTCCACCCGGACAACAATATTGGGAGCGTGCCTTAAAGACACTGCCTTTAGGGTCCTCTACAACATGTCGTCACGTCCTCTTTTCCTCCATATTAACAGCGTGCTGGCCAAGTCACATAATATATGAAGCTGTCACACACACATACTTGGTCAACAGCCATACAGGTCACACTGAGGGTGGACGTATAAACAACTTTAACATTGTTACAAATATGCGCCACACTGTGAACCCACACCAAACAAGGATGACAAAAGACATTTCGGGAGAACACCTGCACCGTAACACAACATAAACACAACATAACAAATACCCAGAACCCCTTGCAGCACTAAGTCTTCCGGAATGCTACAATATACATCCCCGCTACCTCCAAACCCCGCCCCCCTAATTTTTATTTTATTTTCGAAATTACTAGCCGTGGAAAAAGTTAATGTTGATATTTACCTCAGAAGGCTGCAAATAGAAAATAGGCATTCATTTTTTAAATTAACTTTTATTTAATATACCACTGATGTTTTTTCGTTTGTTTTTTGAAAGTTGATTTTGCACTATTACGTTATATAAGCTCTGCCTGTTCCATGGGAGGAAGCCCGAGTACCTGGAGGGAACCCATGCAGTCACGGGGAGAACATGCAAACTCCACACAGAAAGATCCCAAGCCCGAGATTGAACCAGGATTACTCAGGACTTTCGTATTGTGACGCAAATGCACTAACCCCTGTTCCACCGTGCTGCCCTATTTAAGCCTTGCTTGTTCAATATTCATTGCAAAACTTGTTTGCATCCCTATTAAAAGGTTAATTTGTTCAACCTTGGCCCGCGGCTTTGTTCAGTTTTAAATTGTGGCCCACTCTGTATTTGAGTTTGACACCCCTGCTTTAGGGGCTCCGTAGAAATCAAACCATGGAGACATCCATCCATCCATCCACTTCCTACCGCTTATTCTCCTGGCGACTTGTCCACAGTGTACACCGCCTTCTGACCGATTGTAGCTGAGATAGGCACCATGGAGACATTGCAAAGATATTTACAAGACTATATTGCCTTCCTTCACACTTCCTCCAAACAAGCTGTTTGAAATTTTCCCAATTAGTGACGTTTTTCCCACATGTAATGTCAGCGGATATCTCCATATAGTAGAGATTTACCCCAAAGATCTTTGTGCGAGTCCGTCCTTGTAGTCGGACGCTGTAGTCAATACGTTTTTCTAATTTTCTCTATCCTCTTTTTGTGAGGCAGATTGGCTCGAACATGCACATGCATACTTTGCTGTTGCCAATTTTAATACAAAGTAGTATATAGTTTTAACTTATATCTGTCAGCAGACTTGATATGACAGAACTAACATCTATAACATGGTTGACGGGGAGAAGAAACAGTTGAAGTGGAGGCACGTACATAAGACTGCCCACAAAATGGCGCATTCTGACAAGGCGGTCAGAAAGAGGCTTGAAGATGATATGTAAAACATAATCTGAGCACAATTTTGACCAAAGAACCATCCTTACATGTTATGTAAACCACAAGGAAGTGCTTGAAAGATAAAACAAATGAAATCATAATATGATCCTTTAAGTAACTGCACATATACTAGTCTGTATCCAGTTAAGAAACAATTAAAGGGGAACATTATCACAATTTCAAAAGGGTTAAAAACAATAAAAATCAGTTCCCAGTGGCTTGTTGTATTTTTTGAATTTTTTTTCAAAATTTTACTGGTCCCGCAATATCCCTAAAAAAAGCTTTAAAGCACTGTGGTCACACAGTGCTGCCAATGTAAACAAATAATGGCGAATAGCACAGCAAGATATAGCGACATAAACTCGGATTCAGACTCGGATTTCAGCGGCTTAAGCGATTCAACGGATTACGCATGTTTTGAAACGAACGGTTGGAGTATGAGAGTATTGAAGAAGAAACTGCAGCTATTGAGCGAATAGCTATTGACGCTATTTATAGCCAAAGCATGGCCGAATAGCTGCGATAGCATCGCCAGTAAAATGTGCGGACCAAAAGATCAGGACTTTCGCATCTTGTGACACTGGACCAACTTAAATCCTTCGATTGGTAAGTGTTTTTTCGCATTAAATGTGGGTGGAAGGAAACGTAATATAGTTGCAAATGCATCTACAGGTTATCCATACTTCTTTGTGCCATGTCTGCTTTAGCATCGCCGGTAAATAGCATGTTAGCATCGGTTAGTGTAGCATGTTAGCATCGATTAGCTGCCAGTCACGCCGCGACCAAATATGTCTGATTAGCACATAAGTCAACAACATCAACAAAACTCACCTTTGTGATTTCGTTGACTTTATCGTTGCAAATGCATCTGCAGGTTATCCATACATCTCTGTGCCATGTCTGTCATCGCCGGTAAAACGTGCAGACACTCCGGCACATTCAATGGGGGTCCGGCGGCAGATTTCTTGCCTCTTTCGCATCTTCGGTGCAACTTGAATCCCTCCCTGTTAGTGTTGTTACACCTTCCGACAACACACCGACGAGGCATGATGTCTCCAAGGTTCCAAAAAATAGTCGAAGAAACGGAAAATAACAGAGCTGAGACCCGGTGTTTGCAATGTGTTGAAAATGAAAATGGCGGCTGTATTACCTCGGTGACGTCACGTTCTGAAGTCATCGCCAAAAGAGCCATAAAGAGAAAGGCGTTTAATTCGACAAAATTCACCCATTTAGAGTTCGGAAATCGGTTAAAAAAATATATGGTCTTTTTTCTGCACCATTAAGGTATTTATTGACGCTTACATAGGTCTGGTGATAATGTTCCCCTTTAAATTGAGTACTCATAGCTGGGAAATTACACTAATTAGTGACAGCCACCACATGGGAAGGCCAGCTTTACTTTAGCACACATACATGTTTGTTCATAGAATGCACACAGAACAACGAACAACTTGCAGTGTGCAGGCTCTGTCTACATGACGAGGTGTTCAAGTACACTGTGTAGCTTTCAGACACCAATGTACTGTAGTCATGCTGTTTTTAATTTTCATTCAGATGCCCCAAATGACAATTTTGGGGACCTCGGCTCAATGCCAAAGCCAAAATCCTTTAAATGAATGGCAGCTATAATGTGTTTGCTCAGCAGAGAGAAATAAAACCTTTCTGAAGATTTGGCACATTATTCATTTGGCCCTGGAACATGTGCAGCTGAAATATTTACTATCAGGCTTTTTGTCTTGCTCGGCTGAAGAATGAACCGAGGCTGCTTTTCCCCAACTCCATTAAGCTTCTTTTAGGAACGTTTCAGCCATCCAATTTTTGGTCTGCAGTAAATATGGCATCCTTTCGTGTTGACATTGACCTCCACTAATAGTTTATTTTTGATTACTATGATGTGCTTTCCTCTCTCGCTGCTTGATAGTGATACTTTTGCATTTCAGACCTTAACTATTTAATTATTTCACCAGAAAGTAGCTTACTTTATTATTTCATCCATTAGCATGCTATTCAGACGATGTGTAAAAAAAAAAAAAAAAAAAAACGCACTCTGAAAAACATTGACCTGTCAAGAAGCTTAAAGTCCACTCAAAGGTCAGTGCCTTTGTTGTTCTTATTCAGGGCTTTAAGTTTGAAAACTTTGAATATTCACACTTTCCCAAGTTAATGGGGCTCGGGCATTTTGTTTGATGAAGGAAAAAGTCAAATAGAAACTTGTATTAGACCGATTTTGGTGAAATCTGTTTGGTTGAGAGAGCCATGAAAGCCACATATTTTACAATGTATTTACGTGAGAGCCATAAAACTAGATGCATGCATTTTTAAGTAAGACCAACATTTTTAGAGTACAATAATTATCTTATTCTTTTCAGTAACATTGTTATTCAGAAGCTAACCAATGATAATAGCTCTTACAATTAATAGGACTTCTTGAACAGGCACGGTAAAAAACGGATGATGGATTAAAATGCATGAAAATGTTTTATACTTTGAACATTATTTTTGACACTGATTACCAGCATATTTTTTCATTACTTATCGTGTTAAGCAACGTCAGCTAAGATTTATCTGAGAGCCAGATGCAGTCATCAAAAGAGCCACATCTGGCTCGAGAGCCATAGGTTCCCTACCCTTGCGGTAGGGTCTGCATCTCGTCTGACAAATTAAGTATTTGTACTTGCTTTTGTTACAGAGTTAGACATAGTGGATTCAATCTCAGCTAATACCACAATGACATCATCTATGCATTTTGCATTTTGGACGGTATATGAAAGTTGTGTTGATTATGAATCAAGATTTGTGAGACAGATCAGCAAATACTTTGTTTCCACCTGCAATTCTGACACTGCCAGTGCACTATCCTTCTAAAGCTATAAACCATGGCAAAGTCTGCACGATTACCTTTTGCCTCCTCAGCACTAGTGGAGAGGTTTTATGAGCGACACACACTGAACCCTTTCACACAGGCTTCACCCTTTTTTTCCCCTGATGACTTGGCAATGACAAATGTGTTGACTTTCCCACAAAAACTCAAAAAACACTGTCAGTAAACAAATGGTCAAAATATTGGGTTTTTCTTTGGTGTAAGTTAAACAAAACTGTTTATTGAAAATGTGAAATCCACGACGGACAAGGGGGGTGTAATTGGTGCTGTTTCCCTAGACATGAGAAGGGCATTTGATGCCACCAGCCATGATGGCCTCATCTCAAAACGGTCACGGTTCAATTTCTCACCTGATGCTATACATTGGATAAAGTTATATTTAGATCACAGAACATCAGCTGACAATACAAACTTGTATTGTCCTGTCATCGTATTAATGACGTACAGTACAGTAGGTGTGCCCCAGGGTTAAATCCTGGGGCCACTCTTATTTAATCTCTATAACAGGGGTCGGCAACCTTTACGACTCAAAGAGCCATTTTGACCCATTTCACAAAATAAAGAAGACAATGGGAGCCACAAAACTCTTTTGAAATTTAAAATGAAATAACACAGCATAAAGATTTTTTTATTTTTTTTTTGCTTTGTACTATGTGTACACCAGGGGTCTTAGACACCCGCGACTTTTACGTGAATTCCGCTTGACAGCATTACACTTTTTAACCCAACCAAAATTTCCGGGAGGTTCCCGAATTCTCAAAGCAACCATTTTTGCGAATATATGCTGATGGTCACTCAGATAACAATAATAAGGGCGTGGAATGAAGCCACTGCCTTTGACGCCTTCTACAACATGTACAAACAGCTTGCCAGCCCAGTGACATTTTGTATGTGGCTTCCACAGATGGACGTACACAACTGCAAAGCATAGTTGTTCAACAGCCATACAGGTCCCACTAAAGGTTGTGATATAAACAACTTTAACACTCTTACTAATATGCGCCACACTGTGAACCCACACCAAACAAGAGTGACAAACACATTTCGGGAGAACATCCTCACAGTAAACGCAACACAACAAATACCCAGAATCCTTTGCATCCATGACTAATCCTGACTATATTATACAACCCCGCACCCCAACCCCGCCCACCTCAACCTGCGGATGGAGGGGGGGGGGGGGTGTATAATATAGCCAGGATTAGTCATGGATGCAAAGGATTCTGGATGACATGTTGTTAAGGACGTTAAAAGTAAAGCCATCACTGCACGCCCTCAATGTTGTAGTCCGAGTGAAAATTGGAGAGTAGCCCCGAGTGATGTCCGGGCGAGGCACAAAAATCCGAAAACCCCCCGAAATAATTGGGGGGGTCGGCGGTTATGCAGCTGAGCCAAATCAGAGTGGGCAAAGAGCCGCATGCGGCTCCGGAGCCGCGGGTTACCGACCTCTGCTCTATAATTATATAAAAAATAAAAATCCGCCAGTGAATACATTATATAAATATATTTACACAATGTACATTAATGATTGTGAAAAATAGGCCAAATTCCCAAAAAAGTGCACTTCCCCTTTAACGCACAATGTGTAGTGCTTCTGCTGAATGTTGCCTTAGGTGTGCGTAAGATATTCATGAATAGTTTTTTTAATTTCAAGTAGGCTATTAGTGAATTGTTGTTATTGCATTGTGTTTGCTGCTGGCGATCTACATCTTGCAGAGGAACCACGGTTGGAAACTGGCTTTGTTGCTAAAATTGGCACATTTACAGCAGTGTTGATTAACGTGCATTGTCTCTATCTAAATAAACTAATACAATACAAAATACAAATAAATTGCCCCTTAGTTATATAGTCATTCTCATCGACGTCCCACAGGGTTATGAGTTTTTCCTTGCCCTTATGTGGGCGCTGATCCACCGATGTCTTTGTGACCTGTGCAGCCCTTTGAGACACTTGTGCTTTAGGGCTATATAAAAAAAACATTGATTGATTGATTGATAGTTTTGTAGGATCAATTTATGCTAGAGTCCAAGAGATGCAATTCCATTTTTCTTAATTTTTTTAGCCAAGCATCAGGGCAGGAAAAGCTGAAAATCCGCAACTGCAGTGCATTCAGACCCATTAAAATGTGCTGATTGTTAGACCACAAATTGTAGATTTTAGGTCACAGAATGTTGAAGTAGCCAATAACTTTCCCAGCGAGTTTGTGTTTTTTTTGATTGGTAACTACCTATTTCTGATTATACTTTGTGGTGAGTTGCAGTTTGGTTTATTCAAACATTATTACATGATTGGTTGGTTGTTTGAAATGTATTTCGAGTAGGGCTGGGCGATTTTGCCTTTTTTTAATATCGCGATATTTTTAGGCCATATCGCGATATACGATATATACATTACGATATTTTGCCTTGGCCTTGAATGAACACTTGATGCATATAATCACAGCAGTATGATGATTATATGTGTACACATTAAAACATTCTTCTTCATACTGCATTAATATATTCTACTTTTAAACTTTCATGCAGAGAGGGAAATCACAACTAAGTCAATTGACCAAAAGTGTATTTATTAAAGTTATTAAGCAATGGCACAAACATTCAAGTCATTTCCAAAACATAAAGTGCAAGATTGTCAGATACATTATAAGTGTCAAATAAAAATAAGCTGCATAAAAAGAAATCAAATACTATTCGTCCTTCACTATCTGGTAGATTACTAAGGTTAAGAAATGTGTTGGGATGTCGCATGGCTGCAGTTGTGTGTCCCCGAGTATGCAAGAATCCAGGAGAGTTGCGTGGAAGTAAGATGAATTTAATACACAAAAGAAAATAACAAAAGCAAACATAAAGCAGTCGTGCAGATAAACGTTCTCAACATAATATTATCATCGAGCACTGAGGAGTGCTCGAGTGAAACATAAATAGACACTAGTGTGATTGACAGCAGGTGTGAACCGCTGCCAATCAACGAAAAGAGAAAAATAGTGCTCCGTGAATAAAAACAGGAAATACAACAAAATAAGAGCACTGAACCGGAAGTAAATACAAAAACACAAAAAACTAACAGAAATGAAGTGACACATCGTTACAGGACCTCCCCCTCAAGGAACAGATACCAGATGTTCCCTGGGAAAGAAAAAAAAATGGAAAAAAGTCCAAAATGTAAGGGAGGGTGGAGGGAGGATTTGGTGGAGGGTTGCCAAACCTCGTGTCCCCGCAGCCAGCGAGGGAAAGTCAGGTGGCGGCGCCGCGTAGAGCGCCGCTGGAACTGGCGAGGCGGGCGGCCAGGGAACGGCCAAATCACTGGCCGAAAAAGAGGAGAGTGCGCAGGGCACGGCCACATCCACGGCCGACGTAGAAGCGGGCGCGCTGAAGCAGGCCGGGAAGCAGAAGACGTAACCGGCGGCGTGGAAACCGCAGGCGTCATCAACGGCGTGGAAGTGGCAGATGTCATCGGCGGCGTGAAAGCGGCGGACGTCATCGGCGGCGTGAAAGCGGCAGACGTCATCGGCGGCGTGAAAGCGGCAGACGTCATCGGCGGCGTGAAAGCGGCAGACGTCATCGGCGGCGTGAAAGCGGCAGACGTCATCGGCGGCGTGAAAGCGGCAGACGTCATCGGCGGCGTGAAAGCGGCAGACGTCATCGGCGGCGTGAAAGCGGCAGACGTCATCGGCGGCGTGAAAGCGGCAGACGTCATCGGCGGCGTGAAAGCGGCAGACGTCATCAACGGCGTGGAAGCAACAGACGTCATCGGCGGCGTTGAAGCGGCAGGCGTCATCGGAGGCGTGATTGTTGCAGATGTCATCGGCGGCGTGAAAGCGGCAGATGACGCCGGGCGAGGAGCAGCAAATGCTGGCCGAGGAATAGCGGATGCCGGCGGTGACGAAGCCCGGCGTGGTGCTGCTCTTGGCGGCGTTGGGGCTCGGCGTGGAGCCGGCGTTGGGGCTCGGCGTGGAGCCGGCGTTGGGGCTCGGCGTGGAGCCGGCGTTGGGGCTCGGCGTGGAGCCGGCGTTGGGGCTCGGCGTGGAGCCGGCGTTGGGGCTCGGCGTGGAGCCGGCGTTGGGGCTAGGCGTGGAGCCGGCGTTGGGGCTAGGCGTGGAGCCGGCGTTGTGTGCCTGGCTGCACCGCAGTGTATAGTGGGCCCCCCTCCACTAGGTGGCTGCCAGACACCGTTCACACATGCGGGAAAACGTGCCTGCTCGTCGGAGTCCCCCGGTGCGAAAACCAGGGACGGGCGGGAGGGGACCAGGAGGAGGGACGAAGACACGTCCCGTGCCAAGTCCCAGCAGGAGGACAAAAGCGACCTCACTGTGGGCTCCACTGGAGCTCTCGGCGGACCAGAAAAGAGAGCGGGAGCTGGCAAAAAGAGCAGCCGGGGAGCAGCCGCTGGAAGCTGCGTAGGAGCAGGGAGAAGCAGCTCAGCAGACGACGGGAAGGATGGCGGCGGCGGACGTGCCGGTCGGAGAGCCGCAGTCGGCGACGGAGCCGCAGGAGCCGCGAGACGTGAAGGAGGAGGCGGGCGCGCCGGTCGGTGAGCCGTAGCCGGCAGCGTTGCCGAGAGGAAGGATGGCGGCGGAGGACGCGCCGGTCGGAGAGCCGTAGCCGGTAGCGTTGCCGCGGGAGCCGCGAGGCATGCAGGAAGTGGCGGACGTGCTGGTCGGAGAGCCGTAGCCAGTCGTTGAGCCGAGAGGAAAGATGGCGGCGGGGGACGCGCCGGTCGGAGAGCCGAAGCCGGTGGCGTTGCCGCGGGGAGAGAGTCCGCATCTGTTGGCTGGGACCGCACAAACCTGGCCTTCAAGTCCTCCAGGAATTGTGCGGTCCAGAACGTCGGCTGAGGATTGCCGACAGGGATTCTCGCGAGGACACTTTCTTCTGGCTCGATGATACTGTTGGGATGTCGCATGGCTGCAGTTGTGTGTCCCCGAGTATGCAAGAATCCAGGAGAGTTGCGTGGAGGTAAGATGAATTTAATACACAAAAGAAAATAACAAAAGCAAACATAAAGCAGTCGTGCAGATAAACGTTCTCAACATAATATTATCATCGAGCACTGAGGAGTGCTCGAGTGAAACATAAATAGACACTAGTGTGATTGACAGCAGGTGTGAACCGCTGCCAATCAACGAAAAGAGAAAAATAGTGCTCCGTGAATAAAAACAGGAAATACAACAAAATAAGAGCACTGAACCGGAAGTAAATACAAAAACACAAAAAACTAACAGAAATGAAGTGACACATCGTTACAGAAATGATCTTCATTCGCTAGCGAGTGACTTTTCAAATGATGCTACATATAACTATTTTTTATAGCAGCGCCCCCCCCCCCCCCCACACACACACACACACACTTGACTTATTACGGTTGTCTGTTCGACATATTCCCACTTGAAGCCGAACCACCGGCAGACGATGGAAACCCTGCTGTTTTTATTGGGAATTCAGTGTTCCTTCATTTGTTACCAGATCCGCACCTTCTTTCTCTCGTACGGCTACGTTAGCAGCTAAGGTAGCCCAGTATGCTACCTCTCTGCTCTGCGAAGGCGGACACGTATGTGACGTATGACGTGACGTATGTAAGAATGTGCGCCTGCTAGTCCGTGAGGCGAGACAGGAAAGAGTGAGAAGAGTCTGAATGTCCGCGGCTAAAAGCAACTGTGTGAGAACGTATACTCGAATATTACGATATAGTCATTTTCTATATCGCACAGAGACAAACCCGCGATATCTCGTATTTACCGATACATCACCCGGCCCTAATTTCGAGCATGTATACAGTATCAATATGATACATCAAATATTTTACATATTTTCATTTTTCTTTACAACATTTCCAAAACAAAGTAGGAAGAATCAAAGGTTATTTAATCCTCGCCCTTTTTTTACTTCATAGCAACTAGTGACACATATGCAGTGATGGGCAAGCTTATTGGAAAATGAAGTAAGCTAAGCTACAAGTTACTCTCGATTAAATGTGGCTAAGCTACATGAGAAGCTATCCACAGAGAATTGTAGCAAGCTACACTACGAGTAACACGACAAAAGTAGCTTGCTACATTAAAGCCACTTTCAACGGCATTTCTATGTATGGGTCCACATGTATAATATCAATGATAATCTAACTGTGAGTGTACCCATTACTATTGACTATATGTTATTTAGCTGGGGACAGCCTACAACTACCTCTAGGGAACACCATTCCCACTGTATGTATTTATTTTAGTTTACCTTTTCTTTGACCCACCCCTTTAATGGTATTCATTTTCTCTACCTACAGTAAAACAAAAATGTATCTATATCTTGACAAAAAACAATGACTTGTGAGTTGTTTGTGAACTGTTGGTAATAGTTATGTGCAGGTAAACTTTTCTTGAACGCAACTCACCTTTACGTGTGTTCCTAAATTTTTGTTGGACGTCTTATATGAGGAGAACAGTTATAATCTGGGTTACAGAGTAAACAACTAAAACTAAAGTTTTGGGCATTGCTTTCTCTAGACACATACATTTGTCTAATAATGGCCAAGGACACACATTATTGTGGGTCTCTTGAACGTCATCTTCATCACTAAAGGAAAAATCTAATATAATCCCTCTGCCATTTTTAAGTATATATTTTTTTGGAGTGGCCAGATTGAAGCGTCCCTCCGTCTCCGACTCTCTCGTCGTCATGTGACATGAGTGGGTGACTGTTATGATTTTGATTACTAGTTTCAATGACCTGCCTTATCTTGCTTCTGATTGGCCAGTCCGTAATTTTCCGCCCTAACCTTAGCTAATTGTGACTCATCATATGAACATCATGGATTTTCTCCATATGAATGGATGTTCTCATTCATCAAGGTCATTGTAGTTTATGGATTATTCACAGTCCATTTTCTCTCTTTGTAGCTTGCAACTTTGATGTAAGCTACCGAACTAGATTGGTCTAAAACAGGGGTAGGGAACCTATGGCTCTAGAGCCAGATGTGGCTCTTACAATGACTGCACCTGGCTCTCAGATAAATCTTAGCTGAGATTGCTTAACACGGTAAGTAATGAATAATTCCGCTTGTAATCACAGTGTCAAAAATAATGTTCAAAATTTAGAACATTTTCATGCATTTTAATCCATCCATCCGTTTCCTACCGCACCTGTTCAAGAAGTCGCATTATTGGTAAGAAGTATTTTATTTATTGTTGGTTAGCTTCAGAATAACAATGTTATTAAAAATAATAAGTGACTTGTTATACTCAGAAAATGTTGGTGTTATTTGAAAATACACACATTTAGTTGGATTCAGTCTTAAAAAAATATTATATAGCTCTCACGGTAATACTTTTTTAAATATTTGGCTTGTATGGCTCTCTCGGCCAAAAAGGTTCCCAAACCCTGGTCTAAAAGTAGCTAAGCTACAGGAAAAGCTACTCCTTAAAAAAGTAGCTAAGCTACCTCCAATTTACCGGAAAATGTTATTAAGGGAAACATTATCACAGTTTCTGAAGGGTTAAAACCAATAAAAATCAGTTCCTAGTGGCCTATTTTATTTTTCAAAGTTTTTCTCAAAATTTTACACATCACGCAATATCCCGAAAAACGTCTTAAAAGTGCCTGATTTTAACCGTCGTTACATCCACCCGTCCATTATCCTGTGACGTCACAGCGTGATCACAAAGAAACAAACATGGCGGATAGCAGAGAAAGGTATAGCGATATTAGCTCGGATTCAGACTTGGATTTCAGCGCCGTAAGCGATTCAACAGATTACGCATGTATTGAAACGGATGGTTGGAGTATGGAGGCAGGTAGCGAAAACAAAATTGAAGAAGAAACTGAAGCTATTGAGCCATACCACGACAGACAACGGCACGGGAGGAAGCGAGGACAAATTCGGTGATCGCCTTCTAACCAACGATTGGTATGTGTTTGTTTGGCATTAAATGTGGGTGGGGGGAAAGGCTGGATGCAAATATAGCTACAAATGAGGCATCATGATGCAATATGTACATACAGCTAGCCTAAATAGCATGTTAGCATCGATTAGCTTGCAGTCATGCTGTGACCAAATGTCTGATTAGCACACTCCACATAAGTCAACATCAACAAAACTCACCTTTGTGCATTCATGCACAACCTTATAAGTTTGGTGGACAAAATAAGACATAAATAGAAGTGGCATAAATCATATCCAGGGGGTTCACCTCGCTCATCTGCGGGAAGAGACTGCCATCGTCCCTGAATAGCTCGCACTCGGGCAGATTCAGTTGTGGTCTATTTTCCAATAATGCAGATTTCGTTGACTTTATCGTTGGAAATGCATCTGCTTTGTGTGTCGCAGGATATCCACGAGGCATGATGTCTCCAAAGTACGGGAAAACAGTCAAAAAAACTGAAAATTACAGAGCTGATTTGACTTGGTGCGTTTAATAAGATTGAGAAAATGGCGGATTGCTTCATGTTGTGACGTCACGGGTGAAAGGTCATCGCTCGACATTCTATCAATTGAAAGGCGTTTAAATCGCCAAATTCACCCTTTTAGAGTTTGGAAATCGGTTCAAAAAACGTATGGTCTTTTTTCTGCAAAATCAAGGTATATATTGACGCTTACATAGGTCTGGTGATAATGTTCCCCTTTAAACTACATAGCTTAGCTACATGTAGTTTGTTACTGCCCATCACTCCAAATATGTTCACTTCCTGTTCGGACTTTGTACACAATTTAGGTGGCCGATCTCTGAATTCGGGGAACAGATCAGATGCAATATCATGTCCCACTTGATGTTGGAGGCTTTTATGTTTATGACGCCATGCAAACTTAGAACTTTAGAACCGATTCTCCCGCAAAAGTGAAGCAAACAAGCAGGGAATATGATGTTTTTCCCATTTCCTGTGATCATAAACGGCGCTAGGGACACACAATCTTATAAAATGTTTTGTATGTGTGTGTTCTGGACGGTTTCTGTGGCCAGCAACTATATATGCAGGGTGGCTTTGCATCCGTATGAGAACACCAGCTGTGATTCTATTCAGGTCACTTTGGCATAGTCAGAGAAACATCTCTGCCTGGAGAATGCTGTCAAGTGCAAAGAGGGGTTTTAATTAAATACATAAAGTTTGCAACCTCACCTGATTCTTTGCATACAACATGTTTCGCATAACCCATTTTGGCATAAAAAGCATGAACGTAATTCTTTGTTTTTGAGGTAGGGTGAGGGTGGGTGAATGTCTCCTGCATTTTTTTACACATCCAACAATAATGTTATGATATTCATTGGAGACTAGTCAAACACTAATGCCAGGCGGAAACAGCCGCTTAGACGGAAACTTGTCCCTTGTCCCTTTGAACCGCCCACAAGCTCGTTAATTGGCTTTCTGACCTCGCGGTCGTAACTTTTCCACTACAGAGGGGCCTGGGACCCACTCACATTTTAACACCGAATCAGTATTTTTACCTTTATTTTTCATCATATTCAATAAACCGTAAGTAGGTTGAATACAATTATTAGGATACACCTTGCCAAATGACAATAAACCATGTGTAATTACTAAGATAATTATTTATTTAACACATTAGCTTAGGCTTAGGTCAGGCTGATTAGAAACATAAGGACTTACCAAATATACTGCATAAGAAGTATGCAGTATACTTGGTTTGAGACCGTTTTGTATAAAGAGAGTATGGCCAACTCGGTTTCAGGTGATCAGCTCAATGATTGGTCAAAAGGCACTCACATGACTCCAGGGCACCTTGTCTACTAAAATTTTTGAGCTGATCCTACATCCTTATTAGTTTTTCGACATGTAAAAATGCACTGTTGTGCAGCATGGAGCTTCAATTGTGGAAAGTTTTTCGCTTTTCTCACAACCCACAAAGAAAACAAGTGTGGGAAGTGAGGGTTAGCGAACAACACTGGAGAGCCACCGATAGCAGCTTGTGCCAGGTAAATGTCTGTTTTTCTATTCAGGAGAGAATACACAGAATGTAATACAAATACTAACAGAAGAAATGTATAAATTTAAAGGTGCCATATGTAATAATTTCATACCAGGTCATCATTAAATGGCCCTATATGTCAAAAAGCATTAATAAATCATGTTTTTTTTTAATACCTCTAAAACTGATTACGGTAGTTCAGCTGGGATATGCTCATTTTAAATTTAGATTTACTGCCCCGAAATATTGCTGTTGTTTTCATTTCGATGCCCCGCGTTCCACCACCTTTTGACCATTTAAAAAGTCAGTGAGTGTGTCACATCCATGTTGCCAGTTACGTACCGTCCTCTTTGTCGAGGTACTGCCACTGGTATAGTTACTAAACATGTCAGACCTTAGTAAATCTAAAAAGCGTGGTTTACATTCTCAACTTATCAACGACAAAGCCAGGAACAAAACAAAGATTTGTATCGGGGATGCCTTTGAAAGATGGAGACAAATGAAGGCGGAGAAGATTTTTTCACCTGACGCCAAACTTGATAATTTCGTACTTGATAGGTAAGTCAGGCATTTACGTTTTCTTATTACTTGTAATAAATGAAAATGGACATTTTATAGTCCAATGCAGTCTATGATCTTGTCTAACAAAGCCAGTAGGTTCATTCAACAAATGCTTAGGAGCGAAGCACTAGTGTGTTTAGCATGCTAGCCCGGTCAATGACACATGGACATATAGGCTAACGGGGCAATTATATGCCGGTTAGCCTGCATGTCGATGTGTCATCCAACTGACAGGGCAAAATATATTTTCAACAAATAAAACCTATGGGTAGTGTCAGTGCGTAGTTTGTTCGCAATATGCTGATATATATTGAGAAAATGCGTTCAACATTAGCACGGCTAATTGTGGTTCCTGGTACTGTATGTGCATCAAACACATATAGGGTGGTATTTGTTTGGCACAATATTGTGAGACTTGCATGGCATAGCTTTTCCGGATTTGTTCCTCCGTGGATGCGTCGGGCAAGAACACAGCGTGAGGTAAGAAATTAAAGATTCATTAAACTAATAAAACAGGCTAGAACAAAACCACTGGTGCTAAGCAGAATAAGCAAACAAAAGGAGCTAGCATGGGAGCTACGGAAACAAACAGAAACACTAAACTTGGCACAAAGGCACAAAAAGGGAAAACAAAAACTACTAGCATGAAAGCTAGGGAAATACAAAACACAGCACGAGAGCTAGCGAGTATTAACATGGAAAGCAAGTCGTCATCTGTTGCGTGGAAGCAAATTAGGATCCGAGAATGAACAAACAAAGGGGGCAGTCTTAAATAAGGCAGGTGATTAGCAAAAAAGGTGTGTGTAAACCGAGAGTAGCAGGTGGAAACAATATGCAACTATGGTGACAGAGCAAAACACGAAATAAAGAGATCAAACTACAGAATGTGATACAGGAAGGAACAAAACTACAAAATCGGACAATCCGGGCAGCGGATCGTAACAAATATAATGCATTACATGTAATTATTTTCTACTTTGTTTATTAACATGCTAGTAGGCTATATGATATACGCGTAACATGATTTTTGCCTAACGTGGGTTGGCTCATAGAATTGCACTCTGCACTGAAAGATGGTGATGTGCGTACATGGAAGAGAATGCAGTGTGTCAGGTTGGATGTGAAGTGAATTTTATTTATGTAGCGCTTTTCTCTAGTGACTCAAAGCGCTTTACACAGTGAAACCCAATATCTAAGTTACATTTAAACCAGTGCGGGTGGCACTGGGAGCAGGTGGGTAAAGTGTCTTGCCCAAGGACACAACGGCAGTGACTAGGATGGCGGAAGCGGGTATCGAACCTGCAACCCTCAAGTTGCTGGCACGGCCGCTCTACCAACCGAGCTATGTCGCATGTCGCTATGTCAACATGGAGTTATGCTGATTGAAATGTGGCTGTAATTTTACTGTTTGCCTTGGCTTACCATCAAGGTAGGCCTATGTGATGTATGATGTATTATATATAATTATTTCGATGGTGGTCCGCGCGGTCAAACTAGACATTTTAGCTCGGTAATGCCGACATTCTGTCCCGACTCCCGACGAAAATATTGCTGTGTAACTTTACAAATACATTTGGTTAATCAAGATCAGTCAAATGTGGAATAATTACTTAGTAAAACATATTGCAAGAAGCATACAGAGGAGAAACCTACAGCGTAGGACTTGTCGATTGCCAATTGAAGTTCCTTGGAGTAGGATTCGGATTCTGCTGCGTATCTGGCAACCTCAGTCATGGAGAGTAGGAGGGGACTACAGAATTTTGACCGTGATTGCACTACCATTTCTGTACAGACTATTACATATGGCACCTTTAAGAGATGGATTGATAAAAACAGACTCTTTGAATCTCAGTAAAATTACAATAATGCAATTAAAGGGCAGCAGAAGAGAAAGTCAGACAGAAATACACACAGGTGAATGTTGAATGAGCAAAATAAACCAAATTTCGGGTGTATTAATGGATGAGGAAGTGAACTACAAATATAACAAATACAAAACATGAAGTAGAAAGAAACATGTCAACAACAAATAAAGCAAATTATGTTCTGGACCAAAAATCACTTCATATTCTCTACTGCTCGCCAGTGTTACCATCTCTGAGTTATAAATAAATAACTACAAAAGTAAACGTATTTACGTACCATGTTACAAAAAAGAAAGATCAGTTAGAATTAGGGTTGTATGGTATACTAAAAGTACCATCGTACTAATGCATTAAAACGGTACTATACTGGATCTGAAAAATAACGGTATTTTATTTGTTCTACGGATACTACGGCACTCAGTTTTGAGATCATGACTTTGCTGTTAACACTAACAGAGGCGAATATTTGGCAACGCATATGTATGGTGTACTTACAAGCAGACACATTGTTTGGACATAAGAGGGAGAATATATATATATTTTGGCCTAAAACAAACATGTGAAGCTATGATCACTGAAGCGCCGCTCTACAAGAGGTGCTTTATAACATACCTAGCTAGCTAAGAGCTAACATCCATCCACAGTCAGCAGTGGTTTACTACTTCTAAACCAGTGGTCCTCGCTTCCATGGCGACAAATGGCGTACGTTTCTTACAAGTATCATCCAAGATGAGGAATAGCTAAACATGATTCACTACACACTGTAGGAGGATACAATAGCTTACCGCTAACAGCAAACTAGCGCCCCTCGATGTAAAAAGTGGGTGTAGCTATAATACTTTGACTGTAACAATACCATGTACAAACGCCCTATCTAGTCGATACTACGATGGTTATGTCGATATTTTTTATGATCACAAAATCTTATGTAATTTAAAAAAAATGTTTATCAAGTCAGGACATATGTCCCTGGAGACAGGAAAACCTTAATTATGACCAATATATGATCTTGTAACTACATGGTATTGGATTGACGCCAAAATGTGTAGTATCACAGTATTAACAGAAGTGTAGATGGAATGTGTTAAAAAAGAAAATAAGCAGATATTAACAATGATAAAAATAATACATTTTCTACTGCTTGTTCCTCATAATTTTGACAAAATAAGACAATAGGAAATGACACAATATGTTACTGCATATGTCAGCAGCCAAACTAGGGACCTTTGTTTGCTTATTTACTACTAAAAGGGAAGTTGTCTAGAATGTTCACTATATTATTTTATGATGGATTTCTTCTTTGATTGCACTCAGAAACATATGTTTAGGGTAACATAAGATTTTCTGTTAAAATTAAGCCAATGATTTGTTTTGTGTTCCTCTTTATTTTGAAAAGTATTGAAATACATTTTGGTACTGGTACTGGTACCAAAAACTGATATCGGGACAACCCTATTTAGAATATGACATAATGAACTATACATACAATGATTACAAATACATTGGACGCAGCGATCACAGTTGACATACTCCACACAAAAGTCTCCATGAGTGTTGATTAAAAGTTCATTAAGGTTTTTGGTAAATGAGGAGGCGCTCACGGCCCAACAATGGGCGGCCCTGTGGTTAAGAAACACTGTGCTAGACTAAGTTTTTCTCCAGCAAATGTATATTGTTCCCCTCAGTCTGTTGGATACTATAATAGACTCCAATTTAGTAGTTGACCCAACAAGAATCTCCAAGTTCTTGTTTGATGAAACGTTGGAATAACTCAATGTGTTGATGTTCAGTGAACCAAGGTGACAAATACTTAAAGGGGAACATTATCACAATTTCGGAAGGGTTAAAACCAATAAAAATCAGTTCCCAGTGGCTTATTTTATTTTTCAAATTTTTTTAAAAATTTTACATCTCCCGGAATATCCCTAAAAAAATCTTTAAAGTGCTTGATTTTCGCTATTTGCGATGCCACTGTCCATTTCCCTGTGACGTCACAGAGCGATTCCAATACGAACAATGGCGAATAGCGCAGCAAGATATAGCGACATTAGCTCGGATTCAGACTCGGATTTCAGCGGCTTAAGCGATTCAACAGATTATGTACGTATTGAAACAGATGGAGTATGGAGGCAGATTGCGAAAACGAAATTGAAGAAGAAACTGAAGCTATTGAGCGAATAGCTATTGACGCTATTCGGCCGTGAATGTCTGTCTTAGCATCGCCGGTAAAATGTGCAGACCAACCGATCAGGACTTTCACATTGACACTGGATCAACTTAAATCAGTCGATTGGATGCAAATACAACTACAAATGTACATACAGGTAGCCTAAATAGCATGTTAGCATCGATTAGCTGGCAGTCATGCCGCGACCAAATATGTCTGATTAGCACATAAGTCAATAACAACAACAAAACTCATCTTTGTGATTTCGTCGACTATCGTTGGGAATGCATGTGCTTTGAGTGTCACAGGATATCCAGACATTCCTGTCATCTCTGTGCCATGTCTGTCGTAGCATCGCCGGTAAAAACCAAACGAGGGACTTTCGCATCTTTTGACACTGGAGCAACTGAAATCTGTCGATTGGTAAGTGTTTGTTTGGCATTAAATGTGGATGGAGGGAAAGGCTGGATGCAAATATAGCTACAAATGAGGCATAACGATGCAATATATACACACAGCTAGCCTAAATAGCATGTTAGCATTGATAAACATGCCGTGCTAATCGATGCACATTGTACGTAAGACAACTTGAATCCGTCCCTGATCATGCTGTTACACCCTCCGACCACACACCGACGAGGCATGATGTCTCCAAGGTACCGGCAAACAGTCGAAAAAACGGAAAATAACAGAGCTGATTCGACTCGATGCGTGTGATGTGGTAGGGAAAAATGGCGTTGGGTACCGATGTGACGTCACGTTCTGACGTCGTCGCTCAGAGAGGGATAAACAGAAAAGCGTTTAATTCGCCAAAATTCACCCGTTTGGAGTTCGGAAATCGGTTAAAAAAATATATGGTCTTTTTTCTGCAACATCAAGGTATATATTGACACTTACATAGGTCTGGTGATAATGTTCCCCTTTAAGTCTATGCACATTGCAGTTTAAAATGTTTCTTCCTAAGTCATCCAGCAGTGCATATCACGGGTAAAAGTCGATGATTCAGCATACATTTGAGAGGATACATTTAAAGATGGTGTTAGCCTCATTTTCCATTGGCTAGAATGTGTGTTTTTTTTAATGCCAGGGCCCCGCTTGATCCCCTTTCCCCCTCATCTAAACCCAGTGCTTCTCCTGTGCATAGATGATTTTTTGATCTTATGTCCATTGAGATCATGTCCTCTCTGCTCATCCATTGTTTTTTACTAAACTCGTCCCCACCCAGACACTCTCAAAATTCTCCATTTATACTTAGCTTGTTTTAAAGGAAACCTGTTATCGAAAAGCCACTTTACTTACTTTATGGTACCTGTTTTTTGTGTATTTTGAACTGCATAAATCCCAGAAATTTTTAAATCAAACGGTGGATGCATTGCAGATATATTTATATAACAGTCTTGCCTTCATTCATACAGTACTTCCTCCAAACAAGCTGTTTGGAATTAGCGTCAGGATGCGGAACGTTGCTGGACATCCATTGTTTAATTTCATTTAGACACGCCTCCAGGTGTCTACAATCTGGTGTGTTGGTCAGCTTTAGGGATTTTTTTTTAACTTTTATTCGTAGATTGCACAGTACAGTACATATTCAGTACAATTGACCACTAAATGGTAGCACAGAATACGTTTTTCAACGTCTTTAAGTCGGGGTCCACGTTAATCAATTCATGGTAAAGTAAAAGGGGCATGTATAGTTGGATGTCATCAGCATAACAGTGAAAGCTAACACCATATTTGCATAAGATGTTGCCTAGTGGCAGCATTTATGTTCTTAGAGGTGCCGGGCCAAGAACCGAACTCTGTGGAACTCTGCTTGTTACCTTAACATACTTCAAGGTCACGTTGTTATGGGAGATGCACTGCATCCATTCAGTAAGTTGAACCAAGTAAAAGCTAAGTCTGACTTACCGATACAAATTTTGATACGTTCTTATAGAATGTTATGATCGATGGTATCAAAGCAGCGCTGAGATCATGTATAGATTATTTATTTTTGTGAGGGCTGTCTCAGTAGAGTGATTTGCCCTGAAACCAGACTGAAAGGGTTTACAGAGATTGTTAGACGGCAAGTGTTCATTTAGCTGTTATTCAACAATTTTTCAAGGATTTTCGACATAAAAAGAATCTGGGAAACTGGCCAGTAGTTTAGCGTGAAGCCAAATTTGAGGTTAGATCTTTTAAGAAAAGGATGAATAACTGCTGTTTTGAATTTTAGGGGAACAGGACTAGAGGAAAGTAATAAGTTAATAATATTTATCACTGATGTTCCTAACAGCTCTTTGATAAGTTTCCCAGGAAGTGGGTCAATTATACATGTTTGTTTTGTCCCATTTACAAGTGGCAGGAGTTCCTCTAAAATTATTCCTTCAAAACAAGAGAGATTATTTTGGAGAGTATTATTTTTTAGTAAAGAATTTCATAAAGTCATCAGCCGAGATGGTGGAACTACTGGGAGATGTCCCTTGTTGGGTTTGCGATGCTACTGTAATGAAATATAGTTAATATCGTTTTTATTGAGGCAGATGAGATAGGAGTTGTAAATAGTTTTCGCTAAGGTAAGAGCCTGTTTATAATGTCCTATACTATAATTCCATGCTTGATGGAAAGTTTAGTCCCACGCTATGCATTCCAGTTTTCCACATGATTATTTAAGAGCTCTGGTTTCTTCTGTGAACCACGGGGTACTCCTTTTCAGGTGTCTTTTTTGGCTTTAGCGGTGCTATACTATCAATGGAGCTTTTGCAGGGCATCGTCAAAGTTGTTAGTAAGGTTATCAATAGAGCCCACATAATGTGGGAATGGTGCCATTGCCAAGGGCAGTAGGCCAGAAAGAATTTTAGTTGTAGCAGCATTAAAGGGGAACATTATCACAATTTCAAAAGGGTTAAAAACAGTAAAAATCAGTTCCCAGGGGCTTGTTGTATTTTTTGAAGTTTTTTTCAAAATTTTACCGGTCCCGGAATATCCGTAAAAAAAACTTTAAAGTGCCTTTTTTTCGCTCTCTGCCAAGACACTGTTCATTTTCCTGTGACGTCATACAGTGCTGCCAATACAAACAAACAATGGCGAATACCACAGCAAGATATAGCGACATTAGCTCGGATTCAAACTCGGATTTCAGCGGCTTAAGCGGTTCAACAGATTACGCATGTATTGAAACGGATGGTTGGAGTATGAAAGTATTGAAGAAGAAACTGAAGCTATTGAGCGAATAGCTATTGACGCTATTCATAGCCATAGCATGGCCGAATAGTTGCGTTAGCATCGCCGGTAAAATGTGCGGACCAAACGATCAGGACTTTCGCATCTTGTGACACTGGAGCAACATAAATCCTTCGATTGGTAAGTGTTTTTTTGCATTAAATGTGTGTGGAAGGAAAAGTAATATAGTTGCAAATGCATCTGCGGGTTATTCATACAACTCTGTGCCATGTCTGCTTTAGCACCGCCGGTAAATGGCATGTTAGCATCGATTAGGCTTGCATGTTAGCATTGAGTAGCTGGCAGTCAACATCAACAAAACTCACCTTTGTGATTTCGTTGACTTTATCGTTACAAATGCATCTGCAGGTTATCCATACATCTCTGTGCCATGTTTGCTTTAGCACCGCCGGTAAATAGCATGTTAGCATCGATTACCGTAGCATGTTAGCATTGATTAGCTGGCTGTCACGCCGCAACCAAATATGTCTGATTAGCACATAAGTCAACAACATCAACGAAACTCACCTTTGTGATTTTGTTGACTTTATCGTTGCAAATGCATCTGCAGGTTATCCATACATCTCTGTGCCATGTCTGTTATCGCTGGTAAAATGTGGATACACTCCGGCACATTCAATGGGCGTCTGGCGGAAGATTTTTTGCCACTTTCGCGTCTTCGGGCCAGTGGTGTAACTTGAATCCCTCCCTTTTAGTGTTGTTACACCCTCAAACAACACACCGACGAGGCATGATGTCTCCAAGGTTCCAAAAAATAGTCGAAAAAACGGAAAATAACAGAACTGAGATCCGGTGTTTGTAATGTGTTGAAAATGAAAATGGCAGCTGTATTACCTCGGTGACGTAACGTCCTGACGTCATCGCCACAGAGCGATAAACAGAAAGGCGTTTAATTCACCAAAAACCACCCATTTAGAGTTTTGAAATCGGTTAAAAAAATATATGGTCTTTTTTCTGCACCATCAAGGTATTTATTGACGCTTACATAGGTCTGGTGATAATGTACCCCTTTAATGCTAGTCGCTAAAACATTGGTTATTAGTAGCTTGTTGTCAGAACTTTAAATTTGATATGGTAGTGATCGGACATTATTTTAGTGTACGGAGTACCATAACGTTGGAGGTGGTGACACCCCGGACTAGGACTAGATCTATTGTAGTACTGTTGCAATGTGTGGATTCAGTTATTTGTGTAAGACCACAGGTATTAATTATAGTCTGGAACACAACGCATGGAGGGTCTGACGGAGTATTCAAATGGAAATTAATATCCCCCATTATAGTTATTATCTGCATGTCACTAGATCAGCAGCAAACTGACTGTGAGGTTAGGGTTAAGGTTTTCATTAGAGATTAGTGCGACGCTTTCCCCTTTTAAAGGGGACGAGCAATATTTGCACTTTTATAGTTAGGAGGAGATGCCTTATCAAGCGAAAAAAATATAATCTGATTTTAGCCAGATCTCACTGAGACCAATAATGTTAAAGTTGTTGTCTTTAATGACCTCATTAACTAATAACACTTTGGGAGACAATGATCTAATGTTAAAAAAAGCCCATATTATTAGGGAGTGGGCTGTTTTGAGGCATGTGTGTTAATGGTATCTGTAGTACTGATATTAATGACGCTGCATACTGATATTAATAACTTTACATTAAATGACATGAACGCTTTCTTTTTACCTTTTTGTTCTTCTAAAAGTTCATCCCTTTTAGACCAGCATTTGTACTGTGGGCTTTGTTATCTAATCACCTGTCTCTCTGTTATAAGCAGCAGCCAGGGGGAAAGACGGGGTTGGGGCTGGAGCCAGAGCGCGAGCGAGAACGAAAGCGAAAAAGACAAATGCTGGAAAGCAACTGAGCGACTTATTGAAAAATAAAACAATATTGTAACCCTGAAACAGGCTCTCATTTCGGTGCTTGGTGGTCTGAAGAACCCCCAGGAGGGCAAGCCCCACACTAACCAATAATAAATAAATTACTTCTTACCATTAACGCAAATTCTTGAACAGGTGAGGTAGAAAACGGATGGATGGATTAAAAATGCATGAAAATGTTTTATATTTTGAACGTCATTATTAACACTGTAATTACAAGTGGAATTATTCATTACTTATTGTGTTAAGTAATGTCAGCTCAGATTTATCCGAGAGGCAGATGCAGTCATCGAAAGAGCCGCATCTGGCTCGCGAGCCATAGGTTCCCTACCTCTGTACTAGAATGTGTGACTTTACCGCAATGGTGCTATTTGAGAATAGTTTGGGGGTATTATTGCACATGCTGCAGAACGCCTCTGGGTTTATAGTCGACAGGCTTTAACCAGGTTTTGAAAAGTTAGCCAGCCAGCCACTTTTGCTGAAATTTGCAGTTTGTCATTGTCCTGATATATCGTATATATGTTTCTTGCCTTCCCCACATCTTGCGCGCGTTCACAGGATGTAGCATTCCAAGCATCAGGTGTTCTGAAATCGTGCACAGCCATAGACAATAGCCAAATAAAAAATGGTTTCGCCTGTCAATCATCAGTCTACCTTCAATCAAAATTGTTCAAGGGGAACTGCACTTGCTCTATATAAACATCCAACTCTGAATAAGTTGATCATTATAACCGACTCAAAAGTCATTTTTTTTAATGTTATTTCTTTAAACATGCTGTAAAAACACTTCTGAAAATATTCCTTATAATAGCCACAAACTGGAGGATAAGTTTTTCGATCAAGATACAGTTTTATTTAAAAAAAATGTCAAAAGGTTTTATTGGATAATGAACATCAAACCATGAATTGATTAAAGTGGACCCCGACTTAAACAAGTTGAAAAACGTTATTCGGGTGTAGCCATTTAGTGGTCAATTGTATGGAATATGTACAAATAAAAGTTTCAATTAATCAATCAAAACAAGGAATGCAAATGATGTGTGTGTTTGAAAGTGAATGATTGATTTAAACATTTTAGAAAAAGACATTTCATGGAATGACATTTGGAAACATGAAAACATTAAAAGTATTAAAAATAAGTCGACTTAATATCTTTAATATATTGTATTATATTCATAAATGTATTTTACACCTTTTAAGCCAGGGGTGCCCATTACGTCGATAACAAGCTCACCGGTAAATTGGCGAGTGTGTGTCAGTTGATCCCCAGCCAGGAATACAAAAAAATAGTCCTAAAAATTAGCAATCATCAATCCTCACTCTGACGTGACTTTCATTAATTGATTGACATTTGTGGTACCCAAGGATTTTGTGAGATGATGCTGGCTTGCGAACTCAGTATTAAAAAAAAAAAAGGACTGATATTTTAACAGACAGTTCCTGTTTTCACAATAAAAGTGCTGCTCTATCCTGCCTGTGCTAACAAAATAACAGTCTCCGAAAGGTAGCGCACATAAGCTACCAAGTTTGCCGTCATTGTATTTCTTGTAAAGTGGTTAAAAACGAGTATGGAAACTGAACAAATAAGATGACAAAAACCATTGGACAGAGAGGTTTTTTTTCTCTACCACAATGTAAATTTGAAAATGTTCAAATTATCAGCACTACTGCAAATCCTGTCTGATTCCTATCAAAGTCATTAGAACCAGGTAATACATCAACTTATGTTTGTCTTCATGAAATAAAGGAATTAATATTGTTAGAGTAATAATTATGGTTTGAGTTTATTTCAAACATACATACAATTACAAAATGGTACATGTGTTAAACATGTTAACAACAAATGTCTATTTCATAAATGGATAAATATGAATTATAAATATGCATGTACATATAAATATTATATATATACACACACACACACATACACGTTAGGTCAGGAAAAAACACAGAGGCTATATCCATACAAGCCTTTTTTTCAGGTTTATATATATATATATATACATATATATATATATATATATCATCATAGGCATCCGTCCGTCAGTAGTGACGATGAGTTGTGCCTGGGGGGAGTTCATTCTTTCCTGAGTCAATGATTCCTCTCACCGACTAAGCTGGCGCCAATCGGGTGGAACTTAAGACTGCCATCTTCCGTGTTGTTTCCTCCCTTTTGGAGGGAGGCTGGAGTGACCTCTCAGTGGCGCAACCCTGGGCAGAAAGTATGGAGATCTTGGGTTGCCCGGACATCAAGATCCCCCTCTTGGCCGTGTCGATGTGGCCAAGAGGAAAGCGAAGCAATAAATCTGGCATCGGCTTGGCTGCAGGAGCTGCCAGCGGTATTTATATATATATATATATATATATATATATATATATATATATATATATATATATATATATATATATATATATATATATATATATATATATATATATATATATATGCTAGGGCTGGGCAACGATAAAATTTTTAATCGAAGTTAATCGCACTATTTCTCCGATTAATCACGATTAATTGCATTGTATACGCAAAGCCCAATAATGAATTCAAAAATAGTGTGTAGTGCACCTTTTATTGGAATATTCTCTCACATGAACAAAAGCGCCAAAACATTTGTTGTGCAAACACAATTTAAATCAGTCCTTGTTAAACAGTAGCAGTTAAATAGCATATTTTATGAAAATAAACTCAAAAAATGTAAATACAAACATTTAAGCTTATTGCCACTGCCAGGGTATTTAAGTTATCCTGTTTGTTATGGAAAATAAATATAATCTACATACAAATCTCTGAGCCACAATCATAACATCTGAACAGGCAATTTCTGAGGTAACAGCAGAAATATTTTTTTTATCAGGGATCTTATGTTTGAAAAACCTATATTATAGGTAGTGGGCTGTTTTAGGGAATTTTTGATCAAATTATCCGCAGTAGCAATATTAATAATGTTGTGTTTATTCTGCGTAGTGCACTTAAAATAATTATGACCATATCTAGGAATTGATATGATGGGAATTTTCCGATTGTTTGCTTGGTGCTTTGATAAACTGAACGCATATACATGGTACTATATTGTGATGTTATGAGCCAGGGAAAAAAAACAACTACCCTACCCAGCATGCAACAGGAGTGACGAGCATGCGCGGTAGCCCGGTATAGATTGTGTCGCCATGACGGCCTCTTGTATGCTGTGATAAGCAAACGTTAAGAACTCAGCCAACACTCCTCGTCTGCAGTATTCATAAATAGACGGACATCACACATACTCCGCTGCTTCACAGGCCGCTGGATGTAGCCGGCAAAGTATTCCCATGCTAGCTAGCCGGTCTAGCAAGGACGCGTCATTCAGTCCAAAACGGCCCGATCTATCCACATTCAGAATTGTCTGGCGGTCGTAAGTGAGCCCGGAGTGACCACGCTGTAAGCCAGCCATGAAATTTGCAGAATTGTCCGGTATTTTTGCCGAATGTTCCATCTTTACCAAGAGCCCCTCGACCCCGAAGTCCATCCGGGCGACGCCATCTTTTTAAGAAAAGGCGTTAACAAAATAAAAGTATGTAAACAACATACGCAAATGTGCGATAAAATAATTGTCGGCGTTAATAGATTGATGAGTTAACTCGTAATTAATGCATTAATTTGCCCACCCATAATATATACATAATTATATATATATATATATATATATATATATATATATATATATATATATATATATATACATATATGTACATATGGGGTAGACTAGCTCGAATTTGTCCTTTGAAAAGTAGCTCTTCTGCTGAAAAACTGTGGGCACCCCTGCTGTTTCAAAAGGGAACAGTAGATAGCAAGTTTTGTATAAAATGTCGGGATGCTGAAGAAACTAATTAATTTACTGAGGGAATGACAGAAAGTAAGAAGGGTGGTCTTCTTGTGAGAATTGTCTCGTTTGTCTATCCAAGGCCACCGTAGGTCACGTGGGTGACTTTGTCACGGGAGTTGCTACTGTTTGTTGAAGTGGAGACTGAAATAAAGGAGTAGTGTATGAAACAGCCCTAGCTTCCTCATTACATGACATACTGTCGGAGTTAAGGACTACAAGCCTACAGGGACCCAAGAAAGGCCTAGCCATTTGATTTTAGTGTAGGGCAGCGCTCTTAACGCTTTCAGACTTTTCCAGACCATATGTATTCAGTTTTAAAGCCAGAGATGAAGAAAAGAAACAGACAAACGTAGCAATTTATTGGTGACCGGAATGTTAGTCAGTTCGTTTTCATATATTGTCCATTTTTATTGCCTCTCGACATCGTATTTAATGTTTTTTGAATGCCAATTAAGGCCTTAATTTTAGCTAAATCCATATGACTTTTAGAATTATTTTTAAGGTCCTGAGGAAACCCAGATGAAAGCGAAAGTTAGCCTATGGGTGTGTTTTGGACACACACACGTCCACTTTTGCTTTGTCTCGTTCCTGGCACCTCTTCTCACCATCGAAACAAAGTGTGATACTATGTCCGTGTATTTGCAAAGATAACAGAACAAAGTTATGCATTCCCTATGCATTCCACTATGCTTTAAGGTGGAAAATATTCCCTTAACACCAAGTTATTTAATAACTTACTTTTAAAATGTTCAAGTTTATGTGAATAGTGCCCTCTTCCAGAATACTAAAATTATGATTTGTGGATATTCAAAAGTTTTCGTCCTTGTGCCAAAGAAATAACCAATAAAAGTTATACAGTGACCTGAGGTCATGCCGCTGTCCTCTTTTGAACAAGGTTCACAGGCCTCGTATGGCTGTCACTGGAGAAGTTCCTCCAGTCATTTTATAGTTTCACTTTTGAAACTTTTTTGCAAATACTGTATAGGGGTGAAAAACGGCCGCCTGGAAACTTGAGGGTTCCTGGTACGAATCCAGCTTGTGTCCTTGGGATAAACACTTCACCCACTTTGCTTCCAGTGTCTTACACTGGTTTTGATTAATTGATTGATTGATTGAAACTTTTATTAGTAGATTCCACAGTTCAGTACATATTCCGTACAATTGACCACTAAATGGTAACATCCGAATAAGTTTTTCAACTTGTTTAAGTCAGGGTCTACGTTAATCAATTCATGGTACAAGTATATACTTTCAGCATTATACTGTCATCACACAAGTTAATCATCATAGTATATACATTGAATTATTTACATTATTTACAATCCGGGGGGTGGGATGAGGAGCTTAGGTTGATATCAGTACTTCAGTCATCAACAATTGCATCAACAGAGAAATGGACATTGAAACAGTGTAGGTCTTACTTAGTAGGATAAGTACACCCAGCAGAGAACATAGTGAGTTCAGATAGCATAAGAACAATTATATACATTAGAAATACATTTGATTATTAAGACAATGCATCCCAGCTACAACTGGGTTCTATTAACACAGATACGACTGTATATACGGCGGATACTGCCCTCCAAAATAGTTTCTCTCGTTTTGATGAAATAACATTAGAAGATTTGTTAAAACGTGTAAATGGAATAAAACAACATGCTTACTTGACCCACTTCCTGGGAAACTTATCAAGGAGCGCTTTGTATTATTAGGTCCATCAGTGCTGAATATTATAAACTTATCACTTTCCTCTGGCACTGTTCCCCTAGCATTCAAAAAAGCGGGTTATTCATCCTCTCCTTGAAAGACCTAACCTCGATCCTGACCTCCCTTTATTTCGAAAATCCTCAAAGATTGTTGCCGAGCAGCTAAATGAACACGTAGCATCTAACAATCTATGTGAAACCTTTCAATCCGGTTTCAGGGCAAATCACTCTACGGAGACAGCCCTCCGTAGAGTAAAGGGTTGAAGTGAAGTGAAGTGAATTATATTTATATAGCGCTTTTCTCTAGTGACTCAAAGCGCTTTACATAGTGACACCCAATATATAAGTTACATTTAAACCAGTGTGGGTGGCACCGGAAGCAGGTGGGTAAAGTGTCTTGACCAAGGACACAACGGCAGTGACTAGGATGGCGGAGGCGGGATTCGAACCTGCAACCCTCAAATTGCTGGCAACTCTCTACCAACCAAGCTATACCGGTTGCCAGGAGGTGTTGTTTTAGAGCGGTTTTGAAGGAGGATAGAGATGCACTTACTGTTACACCTGTTGGGAGTGCATTCCACATTGATGTGGCATAGAAAGAGAATGAGTTAAAACCTTTGTTAGATCGGAATCTGGGTTTAACATGGTTTGTGGAGCTCCCCCTGGTGTTGTGGTTATGGCGGTCATTTACATTAAGAAAGTAGTTTGACACTTCGGTATCAGGGAGGTGTAGCGGATTTTATAGACTAGGCTCAGTGCAAGTTGTTTGACTCTGTCCTCCACCCTGAGCCAGCCCACTTTGAAGAAGTGGGCTGGAGTGAAGTTTGATCTGGGGTGAAAGTCTAAATGTAACCGGTCTAGCTTGTTCTGGGATGTTTGGAGTCTAGATTTGAGGGTTTTGGAGGTGCTGAGGTACCAGGAGGTGCAAGCGTAGTCGAAAAAGGGTTGAATGAGAGTTCCCTCTAGAATCTTCAAGGTGCTTTTGTTGACCAGAGAGGAAATTCTGTAGAGGAAGCTCGTTCTTTGGTTGACTTTTTTGATTACCTTGGTTGCCATTTTATCACAGGAAAGATTGGGCTCTAGAATGGAACCTAGGTAGGTGATCTCATCTTTCCTGGTGATATAGTGAAGTCACTGACTTTCTTAAGGTTGATGTGGGACCCAAATAGAATGGATTCCGTTTTACCAAAGTGTATGGTTAGCTTGTTGTCAGCGAGCCAGGTGCAAATATTAAGGAGTTCAGCACTGAAGATTTGTTCCACCTGTGACTTATCCTTGCCGGATACCAGCAGGGCCGAGTCATCCGCAAACAGGAACAATTCACAGTCGCATGCTGATGGCATGTCATTTACGTATATTAGGAACAGTAAAGGTCCTAGTATACTGCCTTGGGGGACTCCACAGCTTACTGAGAGGGGAGGGGACACGGTGCCGTTCACCTCTACTACCTCGCTCCGCTCCGCTTGCGCCACCTGCCTCAGCTACCGTTAGCCATAATTCTACCTCTCTGCTCGGCGAGAGTGTATGACGCTACACACGCGACAGTATGTGACGTATGTAAGAAGGCGGGCTTGTTTTATGTCTCTGTGAGAAGGAGAGACGAGAAGGAGTGAGAAACGTCTGTAGTGTAATGCCCGCAGCTAAAAGCAACTGCGTGAGAACTTATACTCTAATATTACAATAGTCATTTTCTATATCGCACAGAGACAAACCCGCGATATATCGTTTATATCAATATATCGCCCAGCCCTACTTGAGACTTATCTCTTATTTTTGACTGCCATCTACTGGTCACACTTATCATTACACCATGTACCAAATAAAATAGTGTAGTATCCGGGAAGAGTAAGTACTGCAGGGACTTTTGGGTATTTGTTCTGTTGCGTTTATGTTGTGTTGCGGTGTAAATATTCTCCCGATATGTGTTTGTCATTGTTGTTTAGTGAGGTTTCACAATATGGCACATGTTTATGACAATGTTGGCATTGTTTATAGGGCCACCCTTTGTGTGACGTTCACTCACTTATATATATGGGATGTTCATAATCAACATGATCATTAAACTTGGCTCTGATCATACATCGTGAAATCTTTTTCCTGACAACTTCAACTTAAAACCACGTACAAAAAACCCTACAAAAGTATTGAGGTGGGTAAGCTCAAGCAAACGTATTCCTTACATTAGGCACGCCTGGTTATAAGGTGCACTATCTAGTTATGAGAGGGAAAAAATATTTTACTGTCAATGCGCCTTTTAGTCCGGAAAATATGATACATTATTTGGTAAATGTCTCTAAAGCAGACACATTTCACTTTTTGGAGTATTCGGTTAACTATGTTACCAACATATTTATGTGTGTGTGTGTTTGTGAGTGAATGAGAGGGATCATAATTAAACTTGTAATGTCACTTTCTAAATTGACCGAAACAGGAAAATTAAGGAATGTTATCTATCTGTGTTGGCCCTGCGATGAGGTGGCAACTTGTCCAGGGTGTAGCCCTCTTACCCCCCGAATGCATCTGAGATAGGCTCCAGCAACCCCTGTGACCCCAAAAGGGACACGCGGTAGAACATGGATGAATGAATGGATGGAGGAAAATGTAGGAATATATCAATGAAGTGATGTACTGTAGAAGTGGAAGACGAGTTGGAGAAAGAAAGGTTGTTATCCAATAGGCTTGATGAACTCCAGGGGGAACAGCTGGTAATAGGAAATTAATTATTATAATAATGAAATGCTACTACCCTTTAGACCGTTCCATTCCCTTCATCTAAATTGTCTGCGGACATTCATTAAACCAAGCAGCGAGACAGCAAACTGGGACTGTGTGGCACCATAACAATATAGTCTGTTGACATACTGCTGCAAGCTAATATCACACATTATGCCAGAGAAAAGCCTTGCTCTAATTCTAAAAAATGTGTCCACCAGAAGCAAAGTCTTGTTTTCACTTTCACGTTTAAATTTGCAAGTTAATTTTCGTATTGGAGTAGGTATGAAATTAATATATTTGCATGTAAGCAACAACATAATATAGTTTGGCATTTAGAGGTAAGGTATTATTGGATACACACACTGCTTGAACAGGAATATTTATATGCGTTGC